>NC_053171.1:79902809-80202809 GCF_016835505.1 Polypterus senegalus
AAATTTTTATAAATTTGCAAAAATCTCAAGTAAACTTTTTTCATGTTGTCATTATGGGGTGTTGTGTGTAGAATTCTGAGGATAAAATGAATTTAATCCATTTTGGAATAAGGCTGTAACATAAGAAAATGTGGAAAAAGTGATGCGCTGTGAATACTTTCCAGATGCACTGTATATAGTGTATTTCATGTCTATCAGTTATTCTACACTGTTTTATAGTGCCTTGCACATACATCTGTGCATGATATAGTGGCTTTACTACCGATTACCAATTATATATTGCATTTCCTGTCTATCAGTTATAGTATTTTATGCTATATAGTGCCTGCCACATACTGTAGCTCTATTAGTCCCTTTATTATCTATTACACAGCATACCATACTATCTGTCTGTTCTTTTGATATTCCATGTCACCTGTCACAGAGCTGTGCCTGAGCAGTGGCAGCTTTGGTCACAATGACTTTCTAAGTGTCGACTGTTTGCGTTGCCAGGCGTATATGCTTTCAGGGTGTCCTGTGTTTTTATTGTCCTGCTCAATTTGTCAACTCTTTTTTTTTTTAATTCTAATCTTTGTTTTCTATTTAAATTGTTTTTAACAGAGCAATTGAAGTAAAATTTATTGGGTCAAGAAATGTAAAGGTGGCAGAAGAATCAACAATAAAAATTGAGAAGAAGAAGATGGAAGCTGATGAAGGGGAGCAGACGGTGGGCAATCTGAGTCCAGCAATGGAGATGGCACAGTGCAGGTCAGTTAGGAGCCTCAGGACCCCTGACCTGTACTTTTTTCCCCACCATGTTTCAAGTTTTCTTTGGATTATCTTCTTAGGTGTGGTTCATGTTCACTTTCCTTTTGCAGACGCCCTCCTCTACTTCCACCATTCTTTTATATTGTGTGCTCATTCTGTACGGCAATTCAAGAATTTTAAGATTGCCTGAGTCGCTGGTGGTGCCATGTATATTTATTTTACTTTTATTAAAAAGAGAGGTGCCACAGTTGGTGTGGTGGCATGGGTGCTGTGATATCCCGTGTAGTGGGAAGTGGTCCCAGCCTACACCCTGGACATCTGATAGTTTATGAACCGAACAGGATCAGTGGAGAGATGAGACACAGACAGAAATAGAAGGGTGAATGGTGCAAGTTTATTGATCAGGGTGCTGTACAACCAAAAATGCAGTAGTGTCAGGTGGGCTTTAAGACACAGTCCTTCAGCAATGACACTTCTTCAGAAATAAATAAAAACAAATCAATATGGTGTATTTACAAAACCAGTGCACTCCTGCAAAACTACACACACACACAAGCTCCAATAATGAAAGTTGTCTTCTTTTATCTTTGGCTCAAGAAGCTCCTCCAACAGGGAAGAAAAAGGCGCACAAGAACAAAACCAAGTGTGTGTACGTACAGAAACAATTGCACCAAACCCAAAATCAAAATGATCCCAGCACCAAATAAGTATACTATATATACCTCCACCAAAATAACTAGGAGATCTATAACTCAGTAAAACTTTACATTAAGTGTCCATAATTACACTGTAACTACTATGTTATTACCTGTATAAGTACAGTGTAACTATAAGTTATTACTCCGTACTTACTGTGTAATACAAAGTAACGTTATAGTTAACTACTCAGTTGTCATTGTTATTCCGCAGTTTATATAATTACAATGTAACAATTTATCACTGACTAGCAAAATACCCGCGCTTCGCAGCGGAGAAGTAGTGTGTTAAAGAAGTAATGAAAAAGAAAAGGAAACATTTTGAAAATAACGTAACATGATTGTCAATGTAATTGTTTTGTCACTGTTATGAGTGTTGTTGTCATATATTATATATATATATATATATATATATATATATATATATATATATATATATATCACACGCGTGTGCATGGGAAGCAGCTGAAGGGCTTAGACAATACTGTTTATACATCTGCCCAGGGGGGTACGCTGACGCTCTTTCTGAGTTCTCTGCAGGTCTTACCGGAAATCCCACCAGGAGCCGCCATTTCCAGGAAGGACACACCACCTCGGTTCCGGCCCCAAGAATGAGGTCACTTCGGTTCCGGCCCCAAGGGTGATGTCACTTCCAGTTCCGGCCCAGAGGGCGACATCATTTCCGCCCTCTGAGCTATAAAGCTCACTGCCTTTGCTTAGGCAGGCAGTTCTGTCTTGGACTCTGTTGTGTAAACAACTGTTTGAAAATGCCTCAATTTCTATTGCAGCGGAAACCGCATTAAGCGGGTGGCTGCCCCAAACCTTTCACGCCTCTGGTCTCCAGTTATTACAGTGGCGTAGTCGGCAGGATGGTGTCCCGAAGAACCGGGACACGGACCTTCAAGGAACCAGGTGGGTGAGTACGGGGCGAGTTTGGGGCAGGGAGTGCGCGGAGGGTCAGGAAGGACGCGGTGCAGGCTCTGCTCCACGAGCATAACCGGGGCTACCAACCCATCTCGTGGAGAAGGTAGAGGGGACCCACAGGCGTGGGCTGGCTTCTGGGGAAAACACACGAGTGGCTCAGTATGCTCTTCTGGGTAGGAAAGCCGAGCAGCCCATCGGGACCAAGGTCCCTGTTAACGATGGGCTGTCCCCAGGCCGGCAGGTAAAGAATATAATAGACTGGGAGTTTAACCCAACGAAAGGGCTGTCAGAGCAGGCTATGGCTCTCTGGCAACAGGTGGGTGAGTGGCTACGGCCATTTGATTTGACCCCCTTGCAAATAGTGCAGCAAGTGGCCTGTTTTTTGCTGCTACAGCGAATACCCCAGGAATTTGCCCAGCCGGCCTGGGGAGAATTCCATTCCTGGACGAGCTGCTACAGCTCTTGCAACCCAGAGGCCGGCTGTGAAACCTGGGAGGGCAGACCAGCCGCTCTGTGGACTACCGGGAGTTATGTCCTACAAAGCAGTCCCTTCCACGCAATCCAGAGCCTGTTCGAAGTCGCCGGGCCGTCTGGCTTGCGACCTGTCGGGAACAAGGCGGACCGTAGGGGACAATGGCGGGGTTGTTTGTGTGCCCTTAGCAATCCCCTGGCGGATAAACATACGGGAGAGCTTATTATTAATGGACATATGGTAACAGCGCTGTTTGATTCCGGCAGTAGCGTGTCTGTCGTTGCTCGCCGTTTTGTTCTACCGCAACAATGGATTAAGAAAAGACCAGTCTAAAATGTATACGGAGATATCCGCTCGTACAATACCGCCCGGTGTTACGTATGTCTCGGAGGAACCCTTCGGCGGCTTACCGTAGCGGTACACCCGGATCCTCCGTTTCCCGTAATCCTCGGGCGGGACTGGTCTGACAGTAACCGCGGTAGTTTAGAAAGCATTCCCCGAAAAGCTTTTGGCCTCGTTATAGATGATAAAGACTCATCTCAAGCTGCTTCCACACCGTGTAATCAGCCGACAGGGAGTGGGGCGGTAGGCCAAGAGAGTGACGAAGATACTCCCGGACCGTCGCGGGCTACTACGTCATCCACTAGCGCCCGGCAGCGAGGAGGATTCTCCGCCCCTTGAGGTCAGACCGGACCCGCTCTCTGAGTTGCACTTTCAGTTTAGAGCGACTCCGGCTTCTTTCAAGAGAGAACAGTGGAATGGCGACTCTCTGAAGCACATAAAGAATGCAGTGGTTCTCGTTAACGCCAACGACGCATTTGCCCATGCCACAGGGACCTCACTTTGTCATGGATAATGAATTATTGTATCGGGTTGCTGAACATGAGGGAAGGTCCGGAAGTTGTTGCTAGTCCCGCGGACCTACCGGCGGCAGGTTTGCGAGTTAGCCCACTCTCACCTTCTTGGAGGCCATCTCGGCTCCGATAAAACATTAGAGCGCATTAAGCTCCGTTTTTGGCCGGGATTAATGAGGAGGTTCGCGCTTTTGCATTTCCTGCCGGAGTGTCAACTGCGGCAAATTCCTAGGAAGGACCGTGCTCCTCTGATTCCCCTTCCCCTTATTGGCGTTCCTTTGACAGGATTGGGGTGGATATAGTAGGACCCTGGAGCCCTCAGCCGAGGATATAAATATATACTCGTCCTCGTGGATTATGCAACCCGATTCCCTGAAGCCGTTCCATTGCGCCGGCTACCACTAAAAATATTGCACGGGAACTAGTAGGAGTCTTTTCACGGTGGGCATTCCTAGAGAAGTCCTGACGGACCAAGGAACGCCTTTCACCTCGGAAACGTTCAAGGAGACTGCCAAGTTACTGAAAATAAAGCATTTAAAAACTCGTGTATCATCCTCAAACCGATGGGCTAGTGGAGAGATTCAATCAAACTCTCAAGCAAATGCTACGTAAGGTAGTCAGCAAGGATGGGAGGAATTGGGACCAACTCCTCCCCTTGTCCTCTTTGCCTACGGAAGTCCTCAAGCCTCTACGGGGTTCTCTCCCTTTGAATTACTATACGGAAGACAGCCCCGGGGCTTATTAGATATTTTAAAAGAGGGCTGGGAAGGGGAGGCACAGCCCTCCACTAACATTTTGGAGTATATCGCCCAATTGCGCGATAGATTTGATGCAATAAGACCTATACTAAAAAGTCATATCGAGGAGGCACAATCAGCACAGGCCCGCCTGTATGACCGTGGGACGACTCTCCGGGAGTTCCAACCGGGGGATCGCGTCATGGTATTGGTTCCTACTTCACACTCTAAACTGCTCGCACATTGGCTAGGCCCCTACTGAAATTAAGGAGAGGAAGGGATTGGTCGACTATTTGGTGAAACAGCCCAATCGCCGACCAGCTGAGCGAATATATCATGTAAACCTGCTGAAACCGTGGAAGGAGAGGGATCCCGATCCCTCCTCCGGACAGCCCTGCTCTCTTCGCGGAAGTAAGTGCCCTTAATTTCGGCGAACAGCTATCTCCCAGACAGAGACAGGAGCTCGAAGCAGCTATCCGCTCGGTCCCAGAGGTGGTAAGTGAACAGCCAGGTCGGACCTCTCTGATTGCGCGACATATTGACTGACCGGGGTGATCGTCCGTGGCGACCCTACAGACTCCCGGAGGCAAAGAAAGTAGAAGTGGAACTGGAAATCAAGCGAATGCTGGCACTAGGAGTGATCGAGGAAAGTAGTAGTCCCTGGTCCAGCCCCATCGTCTTGATTGCTAAGCCTGACGGCAGTTGGAGGTTTTGCAATGACTTCCGTCGGCTCAACCAAGTTTCCCGATTTGATGCTTATCCCATGCCTCGCGTGGGCGACCTCCTCGAGACTGGGACCAGCCAAATTCTTGACTACACTTGACATGACAAAGGGGTACTGGCAGGTTCCTTTAACGGAGTCCGAAGGAAAAACGCGTTTAGCACTCCTAGCGGACACTGGCAGTATCGTGTCCTTCCATTCGGGTTACACGGGGCGCCTGCGACTTTTCAGCGTCTGGTGGACAAAGTGCTCCGGCCCCATAACTCGTTCTGTGCTGCCTATCTGGATGACGTTGTCATCTATTCCAGCACCTGGAAGGAGCACATACAGCAGGTCACAGCAGTATTACGGACATTGGGAGGCGGGCTCGCATCAACCCCAAGAAATGTTACTTGGGTTGAGAGAAGCCAAATATTTGGGCTACCTAGTGGGCGGGGTACTGTGAGGCCACAGTGTTCCAAGTTGCAAGCCATAATGGCCTGGCCCGTCCAAAACCAAGCGGCAAGTCCAATCCTTTCTCGGTTTGGCCGGGTACTACCGCCGGTTTGTGCCTCGCTTCTCCGAGAGAGCAGCGCCCTTGACCGACTTGACAAAGAAAAGAGCTCCTAATACGGTGGTATGGTCTGATAAAGCGGGGGCTGCATTCAGTGACTTAAAAAGGGCTCTGACTTCAGCACCTATCTTAATCTCCCCTAACTTCTCTCTCCCTTTTGTCCTCCAGGCGGACGCCGGACACAGGCTTGGGAGCCGTGTTGAGCCAAAGCGCCGACGGTGTTGAACACCCGTTATGTACCTGAGCCGGAAACTGTTGGACGGGAGACCAGGTGCGCGGCGGTGGAGAAAGAGGCTCTGGCGATCAAATGGGCGGTGACGCAGCTGCGGTACTACCTCTTGGGTCGCGTGTTCACTCTGGTGACGGATCATGCGCCTTTAAAGTGGATGGCCCTTCACAGGCAGTGCAATCCGCGGGTCACGAGGTGGTTTCTTGACCTGCAGCAGTACAAATATACGCTCGTTCATCGACAGGGGTCCCTTCATGCCAACGCCGATGCCCTCTCCGGGCCCACGACCTCTCGGTGCAGGTCGCCCGACCCGACGGGTCTGGGCTGAGGGGGGAGTCTTGTCACACACGTGTGCATGGGAAGCAGCTGAAGGGCTTAGACAATACTGTTTATACATCTGCCCAGGGCGGGTGCGCTGACGCTCTTTCTGAGTTCTCTGCAGGTCTTACCGGAAATCCCACCAGGAGCCGCCATTTCCAGGAAGGACACACCACCTCCGGTTCCGGCCCCAAGAATGAGGTCACTTCGGTTCCGGCCCCAAGGGTGATGTCACTTCCAGTTCCGCCCAGAGGGCGACATCATTTCCGCCCTCTGAGCTATAAAGCTCACTGCCTTTGCTTAGGCAGGCAGTTCTGTCTTGGACTCTGTTGTGTAAACAACTGTTTGAAAATGCCTCAATTCTATTGCAGCCGGAAACCGCATTAAGCGGGTGGCTGCCCCAAACCTTTCCACGCCTCTGGTCTCCAGTTATTACAATATATATATATATATATATATATATATATATACTAGCAAAATACTTGCTCTTCGCAGCAACGAAGTACTGCCTTAAAATTTTTATTAAGAAGAAAATTAAACCTTTTTAAACTGAAGGAAAATATACCAATAATTATTTGTTAAGGATCTCTTTGTATACCACATTGTGAGTTCGGCCCTCCGGTTGTAATATGACCAAGCTGTGTGCTGAGCTTACTCTTCAGCATGCAACGTACAGTTGGCCATGTGAACAGTAATCTTGTTTCCAATCTCACAGCTTGGATTGCTGCTGTCATAATCAGTTTGAGTTTCATGGTTTATTTCAATTATGACAGTATTTGTAGGACTTGTGTTGAAGAGACGTTCAGCATCTGTCAAGCATTGTAAGCATACAACCTGTTTCATCGATAACTTCACATCCAGCTTTTGAGAGTTTAAACATTCATAAATATCAAAGTGTCCACTACTGAAATCGTCACCTGTAATTCTAAGATGTTTAAGAGGCATTGGTGGTTGTCGAAAGGTGTAAAATATTTGGCCATTTCGGTACACTTGAAAGAGACAACCGAACAATTCAGTGGCAGCCATCAACTCACATGCAGAACCATAGGTGAAGGGCTTAAGCATTTCACTCTTCTAGTGCTCCTGTGTAGTATAATTATCTCCTGTACCGTCATCAGTCCACACCTTGAACCTGTCCCAGTCATTCAATACATAAGACTCAATGTTCCTCCGGATATCAAGAGTGAGCCTGATATGGCCGTGCAATATGTAACAAAGAGAATGGAAAAGGCAGGTGCCATCTCCGGGCATGGAAACCACTCGGTAAGTGACAGTTCTTTGATCGATGGTGATCACCTCGATAGACATGTTAATGGGGGTACGGTTGGAATGATAAAGGAAATGGGTACCTGAACAATGTAAAGTAAGTCTAAAATACCTACACAATAACTATAATCGTAATAAACGAACAATAAAACAGCGAAGAAGCTGTGGATTAAACAAATAGGCTGTAGTTATCAGCAGGGAGACGTGAACCCCATGGTGAAGCAAGGAAAGGAATGTAGAGACCAGAGCGACGGACGGCCTTCTATAGGCAGGCAGCCAACAATGTGGGAGGCGTTGGGATGGGGGACCCAACGCCGCCGCACACAGTGACCGAGCTGCAGGCTATGGATGTATATATGTACGTAAGTAGGATTCAGTTAGCGTTGGGAACCTGCGTACCAAATTTCTTGAAGATGGGCCCATAAGTAACAAAGACTGTTGAAAAGTTCAATATGGCGGCTGACAGTGGCGTCATACCACTGACATAAGTATATACATCGGTTTCGGTTAGCGCAGGGAAGCCGCCTACCAAATTTCGTGAAGATGGGGCCATAAATAAGAAAGTTCAACATGGTGGACGTTGTCGACTGTTATGACCGTTGCGCGTAGAATTTCTAAATGAAACCTGCTTAACTGTTGTAAGCAAGCTGTAAGGAATGAGCCTGCCAAATTTCAGCTTTCTACCTACACGGGAAGTTGGAGAATTAGTGACGTTGGAAAGTTCAATATGGCGGCCGACAGTGGTGTCATACCACCGAAATAAGTACATACATTGGTTTTGGTTAGCGCAGGGAAGCCGCCTACCAAATTTCATGAAAATGGGGTCATAAATAAGAAAGTTCAATATGGCGGACGTTGTTGACCGTTATGAGCGTTACGTGTAGAATTTTGAAATGAAACCTGCTTAACTTTTGTAAGTAAGCTGTAAGGAATAAGCCTGCCACATTTCAGCCATCTACCTACACGGGAAGTTGGAGAATTAGTGATGAGTGAGTGAGTGAGTGAGTGAGGGAGGGCTTTGCCTTTTATTAGTATAGATCCATAAACAAGTGTACTTACACAGTTACATTGTACGTATCTGTACTTTCAAAATGTAATACAAACATCAGGGTATGTAACTACAACTTGTGGAGACTGACCCAGACACAGACAGGTGGACATGTTGCAATCACCTAACACATGTTTATTTACACAATCCATTATTTACAATAGTGCCACACAACCCCAACGTCTCAAGTCCTGGCCACAACACACTGCCTTCTCACTCTTCTTCAGGCCGCCTCTTTGCCTCCTCCAAGACCTCGTCCTCTTCCACCCGACTCAAGTCATTGTATGAAGGGAGGCGGCCCCTTTTATAATCCCCCGGATGTGTTCCAGCAATCTTCCACCAACATGCCCCAGTGGCGGAAGTGCCGGCTGCATCCCTGGAAGCACTTCGGGTGTCCCTTCCCCTCTTCCCCCCCAGCATTTCCTGGTGTGGCAGATGTGCTGAGGTCTAGGGCTCCAAAGGCATAGGGGGGGCCCCTGGCGGTGACCACGGGCCCCTACAGGGTTGAGCTTCAAAGCTCTGTACCCGTGGCCCCCAAAGGTACCAGGGCGGTAGCCCCCACATGGTCTGGGGAAGGCATAAGCCCTTCTCCGGTGCTCCTGGGCATCTCGGCCGGGTCGACCCCCCAGCTATCTCCAACAAACTACTGTATGTAACAGATGTTCCGTGGTCTGGGCAATTGTAATGGAGAATTGCAGTGATAACTGCATAGGTTTTCAATGATATTTCAAGATTTTTTCTAAATGGTGAAAACACCTTTGCAAAATGGTTAACGCATTTTCCCAAAATCTAGAGGGGCACCTCCTTGACATGTTTTGCTTAAACAAGCATTTGTCACATTCTTGTAGTTGTGTTGCACCATTTATTGTTGAATTTTGTGGGCTATTATTATACCCATCTCTAACATAAAACTGCCAAACTTGCATCATTCAATCAAGGTACACAGGGCCGCAGAGCCATTCCAAGCTTCACCGGGCACAAGACAGGAAATCACCCAGGATGGGGAGCCATCCCATTGCAAGGCCCACTGACAAACGTACCAGCAGTCACACTCTCACACAAGTGGCCATGTAACCCAACTTGCATGTCCCTGGCATGTGGCAGTAAAACCCATGAAGAAAACGTAGGGAGACATGGGTAGAACGTACAAATTTTACACACATATCTCGGGATAATGGATCTGTGAGGCAAAAGTGTTAACCATTTTGCAAATGTGTTTTCACCATTTAAAGCAAATCTTGAAATATCATCGAAAACCTACACAGTTATCACTGCAATTCTCCATTACAAACGCCCAGACCATGGAACATCTGTTAGATAGTTGTAGTTACATACCCTAATGTTTTTATTACATTTTGAAAGTACAGATACAATGTAACTATGTAAGTACATTTGTTTTTGGATCAGTGATAAATTGTTACATTGTAATTATATAAACTGTGGAATAACAATGACAACTGAGTAGTTAACTATAACGTTACTTTGTATTACACAGTAAGTACAGATTAATAACTCATAGTTACACTGTACTTATACAGGTAATAATTACATAGTAGTTACAGTGTAATTACGGACACTTAATGTAAAGTGTTACCTATAGCTCTATATACAAAATAATATTTACAAAGCCGCCAAAATCACAACTGCTCCTCCAATATCTCAGAAGTGCTTACTCCTACCTCACCTTTAGGTCCACTGATGACCCCTGTTGGCCGGTCATTCCTTAAATATAACCAGCAAGATTGTTCAACCAATCTGCCACCCCGTGTACCTCACGCATCTCCAGGTAGAAGCTGGCGCGTTCACGCCATGTGCTGATGTCATGCCCCGAGCAACTATGTATTTAAAATTGAAACCCTGTGGGTAAATCTAAATCTATGGAAGCAAGTTTGGGAAGAAACTGACTTGTAGAAGCCACAAAGGACAAATGGAACGTTTGTTTTACTCGGCCTTAAGACGTAAATGTTGATGGGCGATAACAACAAACAAAATCTCATGTTGTTGCAGTGATCTCCTTATCAGTGAAGAGCACATCGTATAAAGTAGATTAATTTGGGAATCAGTAAACATTTATTTTATTATCCATCTAACATTTTATGAGCTTGCAAAGCCCATATTGTATTTGCTTTTCCAAAGTTAATTATAACGTTCCTTACTATCTGCTCTGCTTACAAGAAAATAAGCATTTTATGAATCTGAGGGAGATTAGATTACTGTACGACATGCAGGAGCCATCATTACACATAAAGGTTCAACAGCCAAGCAGTCCTTAGACCTACAGCTCATCGTGGCCCTGATTTTGAGCCATTTTAAACTGCTGTACTCGACAGTCGCAGCTCCATTATGCTGGGTTCAAATCCCAGCCTGCCCCATTCTTTCTGAAGAGCATGCATGTATGGCTAACTGGCGTCTATACAGTATAAGTGGCTGCCAGCCATCCAGTGTTGGCTTTTGTTTTTCATGAAAAGGAGCTCACGAAAGAAGTGGAAGAAAACGTACGGTAGTGGAGTCACTTACTAATGGTGACGGATAATGTTGACAAAAGCTCAGAAATGTTAAAAGAAACATATGAGCACTGTTTCACATGGTGCCCTTCGTGATGAACACTATCTTTAAGGACTTAAGACAATGCTATGTACAAACATTAGAACAATCTAGACGAGAACAGGCCATTCAGCCCAACAAAGCTCACCAGTGCTATCCACTTAATTCTTCTAAAAAAACATCAAGTCGAGTTTTGAAAGTCCCTCAAGTCTTGCTGCCTACCACACTACTTGGTAGCTTATTCCAACTGTCTATCGTTCTCTGTGTAATGAGTCTGCCTTCGAATGGACTGGGACCTCTGGCAGGGCTGACTACTCTGAAGAGGCTCTAAACTGGATTAAGCAGGTTTCATAACTGATAACTGGATGAACGTGCATGCCACTTCTACCTGGAACCAGGGTTCAATCGCTGTGTTTTCCCTTTCTCACGGTCTTTGTGCAGGATTCCCCAGATAGTCTAGTGCCCTAATACCATGACTTCTGGTGAAATTGCTGAAATGTTCAGGAACTTTGCCAAATTCACTGAAATTGATTGACATCAATGGGCAAGGAGGAACTGAACTAGTTTTGATTGGATCATAATGGTGGAAAGGGCTCTTACGTGTCCCTAAGGTCAAGAAATGGTCACAAACTCTTAATAAGTAAAATATATGTGCTCCTAGAGTTCCGTAATCCAGGGCACTGATTGGCCATGCCTCTCAGCCTTTTTTTGAGGTCTCCCTTCTGCCAGCATGTGCAGGCCATATGGTGTGGCATCATCCATGCAGTTGGCAAGTCTTTGTTTCAGATCTATTTGTGCAGATGCTTTGCCCATTTTTCTTCCATTAAGAAGACAGAAATTTCTTGTAAATACTAATAAACCTTTTGTTGTCTTTATTTCACTGGGTCTTGTGTGTTTTCTGACGTGAAGGTGGGTCTCCTTTAAGGTTTGTTTTGACTGCCACAGCGGCTCATGGGTAATTGCGCATGCATTCAGGCCTTGCCCACTTCCCCCTCTTGAAGATTGGCTTGCACAATTGCGCTACTCCATGCTGGTGCATCTCTGAGCTTCTGAGTAGCAGCAGAGCTTGTGATGCCAGCCATCGGTATTATTTACTCGGGGGGCTATTCTTGTCAATGCCTGATCCGCACTACATAGTGATGAGTATAACATGTTTGATCCAGCAGTTAAGACACAATGTGCAATGAATCAATGCAGAAAAGCTACGAATTTTCATAAAATTTTTATTATGCTCAGCTAATACACCTGTTGAGTGAAGATGCTGTGAGTTTTTGGGGTGGATTTGTTTTCTGTTTTAATGCATGTGGGGTACCGACTGAATTATGATGTAATGCATGCACCAAATGTGGGACTGAGTACGCTACCAGTATGCAGGCGTGAAAGTTCTGTGCATGGCTTCTATAGTTCTGTGATGTCATGAAGACCTAAATTATCATTGGGTGCTGGGAAAAAGGGTGGTCTAACCCAGCCGCACAGTGAATTTCCAGGAAAAATATTGAGAAACACCGCATACTTTGGCAAATGTCACCATGTAACACTGGTCCTCACGTATCCCTGTGATGTGTCCATTATGTTGAAAAGTAGTGACAAAGGTGGCTGTGTGGGATGGTCTAGTGTCTTGTCGGGGGGTTGAATTCTACCCAGATTGTCACTGACTCCACAAAACCACACCTGGAATAAAGTGGGTTCAGAAAATGAGAGGAATGCATGGCTCAGGTAGATGAGGAAAACATGACGGGCCTATCATTAAAGCAATACTCCACCCAGAAGTGACCACTTGTGCATCTTGTAATTCACCTGACGTTGTTTGCAGTAATGGCCGAGAAAAACCAGAAAAGAGATAACAAAGTTCCTGATATAATTTGGCTGCAGCAGGAGCAGATGACATAAAACATCCATTAAAAATATCTCTAATTCATTGCGTGCTCACGATGTCTCAAGTGTGTACATCACGACGCCCAGAAAATCCTCTTATGTACAGCAGTGAAGTGCACTAACGTGGAATTAAGCTTTGGATCTGCAGACCTGCCTTCCCCTCATGCACTGGTCAGTAGGCTACAACCGCAGTACTGGGGGGTCATTCAGTGGCAGCACATCAACCTAAATTGACCTCCTGCTTGTTGGAACATCTCAAATACGCACAAATAACTGGCTGAATTACCACCTGGTAATGTTTTCACAACTTTTTCTTTTACTTTGAACTTCTAGGGCAGTGATGGCGAACCATTTAGAAACCAAGTGCCCAAACTGCAATCCAAAACCCACTTATTTATCGCAAAGTGCCAACATGGCAATACACCAGCATAACCAAGGAGCTGGTGGTGGATTTTAGGAGGCCCAGGCCCCTCATAGACCCCGTGATCATCAGAGGTGAGTGTGTGCAGAGGGTGCAGACCTATAAATACCTGGGAGTGCAGCTGGATGATAAATTGGACTGAACTGCCAATACTGATGCTCTGTCTGTCTATCTATCTACTGAGCTTTTAGTTTAGAAAAGCCACTCATACATTAACATCTTTTGTCTTAAAAGAAAAACATAATAGCGGAGCTTTCAATGATACAAACAACTTTTTGTTGAAAGGTAAAAGTTTGCATTCGGTATGCTTTTCAACAATTAATGTGCTTTTTGCTGTTGTATGCATGCTGATAATTTGTCTAACCTTGGCTCATACTTTGTAAGCTTGAGAGCAACACATGCAGCACTCAGGTCATCTGTTAGTCTGTTTCTGGTCTCAGATTTGATTTAATTCAAAGCTGAAAACAGCTGCGCACAAGCATAAGATGTTCCAAAAAAAGTAAGGAAAGCAATCTCAAGTGCCTTCATTGACTTAAGATTATTTGGCAGAGAATTCCACACTTTAAGGATTTCATTTTCATAACTAACTGTGCTGTCCTTTGTCATCCCTTCGATCCTCTCAAGTGTTTCACGCAGGTCTTCCCTATTAAGCTCCGCCCCCAAAGCTTCCATCATATATTACGGGGTCGTGGATCAGGTGTGGCGATTAGCAACTCCCGGCAATAATTACAGATGCGGACGACTCCTCACCTGTGCTTAGCGAGGACTGCCCGCATCACAAAGCTCCGAAACCGCTCCGGCCACTCTACCATAACCCCCTTTAAGCCGCGAGTGCGGCAATTATTTGTTAAAACTGGCCTTTTCAATTTTGAGCTGTGGACCCGCTATACCACATCCCCTCCAACCCCACCACGGGAATCACAGACTCAAAAGGCTGCAGTCCGTGCCGCACCCTCAAGCAGCATGTGTGCCGCCCGCCTTACCCCAGACAGGAGAGGAAGGAAGCGCTCCCATTGGGCTGCTGGGCAGAGGGGCGGTGATGTGGGAAAAGTCCTCCGGTGCACGTGAAGAGGGGGAGCGGTGAGGGGAGCAGCCCGGCCCCGCATTCCTCTGGCTTTATAGTAACGAACTCTGTGCTCGGGCGACGGCGTGCCCACTGAGAGGGCTCTGAGTGCCCCCTTTGGCAAAGTGCCATAGGTTCGCCACCACTGTTCTAGGGAGACTCTGATGCTGATGTCTGCAGCAAGATGCTGGAAATGTTCTATCAGCGCATAGTTGCCAGTGTGGTGTTCTAAGCTGCAATCTCCTGGGGAAGCAACTTGAGCTCAAAAAAACGACAATGGCTGAACAAACGTATCGGGGATGATCACCAGGCGAACCCTGGACACATTGGAAGCTGTTGTAGAAAAGGGGATGGTGGCAAAATTGAACGCCATCATAAAATTTTCTCCATGGGGGAACCGTCTTGGAGTACTTTTAGCCTCTGGTTCATTCCACCACGGTGTGTAAAGAAGTGCCTCTGGGGGTCTCTTTACTGCCATCTGCTATCAGGAAATTCAATGTTTTCTCCCAATGTACTTGTTACGTTCATTTTGAAATATCTGATGTGGCGTACGGCCGGGGCCATTGAGCTGGGATGCCCCTACACTGGTAGGACCAGGGGAGGGAGCATATCCAGAGTATTGCCTCCCATGGAGTGCTAGGTGGAAACCACGACCCCCCCAAATGGGAGCTGGAGTTTGGTGCAGCCCTGTTGGGTTCCATAGGCGCTGCCAGGGGGTGCTGCCCTTATGGAGAGCTCTTCCGCCACACCTGGAAGTGCTGCCGATAGTGGAACACCTGGAGCACTTCTGGGTGCCTTATAAAAGGAGCCAGCAGCCACTACTCTGGGAGCCAGAGTCCGGTGGGATTAGACGAAGCTTGCTGGAGGAGGAGTGGAGGCGACGGAGAGAAAGCGAAAAAAAAACCAAACTGTTAGGTGCTTGTGTTGGAACTGTGCTGTACACGTGGGAAACGGAGGAAGGCGTTTCCCACGGGGAAAATAAAGAAAAATAAAAAACATGTTGTCTGAACTTGCCCCACATTTGTCTGTGTCTGGTTTGGGCTGCGGTGCGCCCCCTTGTGGTCTGCACTGCACAGCATAAATAAATATATGTATCTATCAGTTTGATTGGTTTGTACTATTTGTCCTGGGAGTCGTTATCCTCGTTATTTTTCTGCTGCTGTATGCATCTGCATTTCCTCATGGAATTAATAGTTTCTCTAACCTAATTGTATCGCTCGCTCTCTCTTACGCTATGCTCTTAAGTTAGTGATGAGCAAAACGATCCTCGCAAAAAGGAATTTGTATTAAAATTTAAAGTTTGACTTAAGCCAGAGTCACATTGCTTGACTTCGAGTTTGTAGGGGATGTCAGACTTGAGATCAGCAACTATAGTCGGCGTCACCTAACCATGTTACACAACTGTGGATGTCAGATTTACTGACTGTGTGATGACTTTCCAGCACAGCCAATAGAGGGCTACTTGTGTTAACAGCAATGGCGTGTTCGGCTGCAGTCTCCCCCTTTTTTTGTTGTGTTTTTTTTTTTCCCCATTCTGTTGGGTTATGTAAAACGCAACATATTAGACAAACAGGCTTCTCTTCTATGTTTTGCCAAAAGGGACGTTGGCACCATGTATTTTCATCTCATCTGTAGCCTTTTTCTTCATGTGCACAAGCAGGGCCCAATTTACTACGGTCCACAGCGTTGACAGTGGGAGTGCAGCTAGGGAGCACCACCCTGTAAGCACTTTGGCAGCAGAGCAGATTGGGTTCCCCATTGCTAAAATCCGTTTACCTGCCGGTGTGACTGCTGTTAAGTTAGAATGGCTTACAGAGTTAGGGAAAGTGAGCACAAGATGGTGTCACCTGTGACCCAAATGAGCAGTGCGAGGCACAGCTGGTGGTGCAGATACACAGGTAGCCAGTGCATGAGCAAGATGAGGGCACCTAGAGCTACATGGAAAATCCAGAGGGTGCCCAAGGAAAGAGATGTCAGGTTTATGCCACAGCCTAAACTTAGCGAGCAATAGTCCTCACTTTCCACTACAAAACCTTCATTTTAGTGGGTTTCGCAATTGCGAAATGAGTTCAAGGGACAATTTTCCAAAACTGTATGTGAAATGATACTCCTTTGTAAGGCACCACTACAACTAATTCAACCAGTTACTGGGCAGGACTGACCAACAAATGAAGGAAAGCCAGACCAGTTAAAAAACTTGTTTTCATTTGTGCGCACTTCACTGTCATGCACAAGTGTTTTCTCTGTTAATCTGTTCACCACAATCCACGTTTGGGTTACTGTGGGCCTACTGTGGCTACCGGACAACACAAGTCATCTGAGGTTTTTTTTTGGATGGACATTTTGATGTTGTTTGCTGTCGTTCAGCACTGGCCCCTGTTGAGGCCCGTTGTATCAGAAATTCTCCATTAAAAGATGCAGTTACAAATTTTAACGTCGGGTGAATAACGGATGTAGCTGCGACCTCCCAAAACCACCAAAGTCCAGCAGCTTCAAGTCAAAAAAAATGGGATTCAACAAAAGCCTGACGCGCAGAAATGATTCCACAGATAAAATATCTTCGCCTTTAAAAGTTTAGTTAAGTTTCAAAGTAAAACGCAAAAAAGAAAATTAAAATAGCAAATAAAAAGAAAAAATAATGTTAAAAAAAGTTCAATTCAAAGCTTAATCTTGTTACATCTCAAATCGTTACTATTTACTTAACATTTCTGAACCATTTCAAAACGGTCAGAAAACTGTATGCTTACCCCATTTCTAACTTGAAAATGGATCTTTCATTTCCCTCTTTACTGGGACTTGTTCTTACCACAACTAAGCCTATTGTCACACTGTTTCTCAGTTATAGTAAGAAGGTTCTGTCTCTTACTAAGTTATAGGGGGAAAAGACTATACCATAAGTTGTGACTATGAAAGAAATTTGAGCAAACATTTAATATGAGTTTAACTCAAAACTTTAACTTTCTAAGATTGGCTCTTACAACGGATATAAAAATGATACTTGCTTGACTTCTTCATATCCGATGTGTGACCATGTTCGATTTCTAGGGCTCCTTTAGACTCGCCGACAGTGGCCGCCCCCTTATAACATCTTGTTTATTTTTAACTCCAGCTGTTCATGTCCATATTTTATTTTTTTGTTTTGTAGATTTTCTGTTTTAAAAAGAAAACGACTCCATGATCACTGCACATCCACAGCAGATGTAAAATCCCAACGAGGCTGCAAGCTGAAAATGGACACAGGGAGAATATGTAACAGCTACCCACAAATGGCCATTTAAACCTTAAACTCCAGAGCTCTGAAGGCACGGCTAGCCACATTCTCAAACCCGCTTAATCCAGTTTATTGAGACTCCCGTGTGCCACTCATATTGTAGATGTCATCTGGGAAACTGACGCACAGCCCTATGGGAGGATTGGCAACCAACATACCTGGTGTTTGTAACATTTGCAAAGCCCAACACAAGCCAGTGTTGGTACACACTGATAAAAGTTTGACGGAGCCAACTGGTGTGCCCACTGCAGAGTCTCCTGCTTTATTGCTCCATTAAAAATACGACTCTCAAAGATGGGAGTACTGGAAAGAAAGCTTGAGCCTTCGATGTTCACAGCAGCCTTCATGGGACCACACAGCTGGGGCACCAGGATGAAAGATGCTTAATTTTTTTTTCCTCCACTTTTTCCCTCTCTCTCTCTCTATGTGGGTGTGGCTTGCTCTCCTTACTGGATCAGGAGTGCATCATTCAGCCAATTAGCATTCAGGTGTTGCTTCCAATAAACAATAAGTTGCAGCTTCAGAGCCTTCAAATCGTTGTGTCCCCCCTCCAGGAGTTCCTCAAAGCACAATTTTAATAAATGTATGAAGGAGAGTAGCCTGCTGTCTGTCGCAGCCATAACAAGAGCAGGGACTGTAGAGACGGAAGAGCGAAACAAATCTGGAATGACAAGGGCAAGGGGGTTCTGAGACAACAGGCCGACTTCAAACCTGGCGACTCAGTTGTTTTAAATGGGACGAGACTGTAACGGCACTTTAATATCAAGCCTGTTGTCATGTTGTTTTTTTTATATTTTGTTTGCTAACCCGAGCACTACGAGTTGTCTAAACGAAATTGTCAAAAGGAGCAGCAAATAATTGTTTTGCAGATGACTGAATCATTCTGTTAGATAGCAACCATTCTCTGTTTCCAAAATTGAATTTGTTGCAATCAGACTGCAGATTTACGCTTAAGTTTAAGAGTAAAAGTTTTAAATACTATTTTAGTGCCAGAGCTACTAGTGTTTTAAATTAGAATAATTGTGGGGATCCCCCCCCAGTTGTTTTAAATGGGACAAGACTGTAATGGCACTTTTATATCGAGCCTGTTGTCGTTTACATTATGTTTCTATGTTTTATTTGCTAACCCGGGCACTACGAGTTGTCTGAATGAAATTGTCAAAACGAGCAGCAAATAATTGGTTTGCAGACGACTGAATCATTCTGTTAAATAGCAACCATCTTCTGTTTCCAAAATTGAATTTGTTGCAATCAGACTACAGATTTACGCTTAAGTTTAAGAGTAACAGTTTTAAAAACTATTTTAGGGCCAGAGCTACTAGTGTTTTAAATTAGAATAATCGTGGGGATCCCTCTCAATTGTAAGCGATGATTCTGTACTCTTACGCTGCATTATTCTGATTTGTAGAAACTGGATTGTGACGATGGTTGTCAATACGGTACATTCTTAAAAATTAAAGGGCCAAAATGGATCTGCAGAGTGATGCCGTAAGGGAATTTTTTGGGCTCCCTAAAGAACCATCCACATGAAGATTCCAGAAGGAGCTTTTACCTATTTCGATTTTTAACACTGTCCATAAGTAACCGTGAATCGATGGTAACAGATTTCCTACCAACACCTTTATGATTTTCAAAGGACTTTTGCTGCACACAACTCCACAGAGTTTTGTTGATCTTTTAGTATCCTACTAGGTAACTTACTATACATTAAATTAAAGGGACTTGTTAAAATCCCAAATCAATTTCATATACAAAGATCCCTTCCCAGAATGCAATTGTTCTTTATGAAGCAATGGGTCTACAACCCAGTAAAGTGCCGTTAAAGGACTGTAGTTTTTAAGAGGGTACGTTGTCTCTTTGCTTATTTTCTTATATCAGTAGATGCTCCCAACACAGTGAAGTCTGGCTGGACTTGAACTTGGGTCTCCTACTGTCTTGCTGACTCCAGGACAATTTCTCAGGCTCAGTGGTTACTTAAGAGGCTGCTGATGACAGCTGCTACTAAGCTAGAGCTGGGGATACAAGTGCCAGTGGAGGACCTGGACAGATGGACTCGGTCAAACAGGGATGGGAGGCCAGCCTGTCAGAGACAGCACCAGTGCGATCTAAGCTGCTATGTTTTGGGGGCTGGCGAGAGCAAGTTCATGGGGACAGGGCTGGGATTTGAGCCCACCTTGGGCATAGCAGCCTGTCCAGAGTTGTTTTCCCACCTTGTGCCCAGCACTGCCAGGATAGGCTTTGGTTTTCTGTGACTCTGACTTGGATTACATAGGCGTGTGACCAAATGCTTGTATCATCAGGTGAATGTCTCACATCAGCAGGGACCCGAGTTCTAGTCCCGATCCCGTCACCTGCTCTATTGAGTTGATATGTTCTCATTGCATTGGGGTTGCTGGTTTTCCACATCCTGAAGACCGGCAAGGTGGGTAACACGGCCTGTAAAGCCTCACGTGCCGAGTGTGTAGGTGTGCTCTTACCTCGCACTGATGCTGGTCCTGAATTCCCAATGATGAAATGAGCAGGTTAACAAAATGAATGAATGTATTGGGTGATCGGGCAGGGACTTGAACCCACATTACTATAGCGGTAGGCTTGGGTATTGTATTTGGGAGGAGGGGTAATGATTACCAGGGGCCCACCAGGAGCCTCGAAGCCTGGAATGATGAAGTTTGTTTTTGAGAGGGAGGGACCCACAGAGACTGCTTATGTATAGTGCCCAGTGTAGGGCCATGGCAGTGATCACTGTGCCACCATACTATCCTGGTACTAGTAGAAGACCTGAAAAAGACTGAAGGGAAAAGAACAAAGTGATGCAACTGCTGCCTTGTGCGACTTTTCAGAATGATTTTGCAGACATTTAATGGGTAGCAAAGTGGTCAGATCCAGTGCCCTGGGTTCAAGCCACACATTCTGGCCTTGACTATGCACAGTTTGCATGTCCTCCATGTGTGTGTGTGTGTGTTGGTTTTCATCCAACCTCCCCAAAGAAGGGCCAGTTGGGGCGTCGTGTGAGTCTGTGATGGCTTAATCTCCTGACCAGGGCTGCCATTATTAGCTCTGGCACCCTGGGTGACACGAGTTTCACCAACCTTTGGGTGTCTGATGAGCATTGTCTGTGAATGTTATCATTGCATACATAATGTTTAAAATATGAATGGTCCCCCCTCCTATTTCTGAGTCTGCTTTTGGAGGCTGAGGCTTTAAAGGTACCAATCCTGGCTGGGTGATGCCAGTCCAGCACTCACGCTCACACACATAACATTCACCTGCGACGTAAAATTCTCAAACCTGCTTAATTCACTTCAGGGAGCCCCGCCTGGTGAGGGCGCCAGTCCATTTTCATTTGGCGAGTAACCTACGGCATGTACTTGAATACTCGCAGAGAGTACACAGAATCTACGCACAGCCAGCCTTGAAGTGGAGCCAACATCCGAGAGCTGCACCATCCCACAAACGGGACATCACAGTCCTTCACTTTAACCCAAATCCCCATCAAACAAATAATAGCATCAATGATACACTACACAATTTGCATTTGATTTATTCATTTTGTTTTTCCTGAATTTCATTAACAAAATATGTCTTTACATTTGCACTTTGTCCCGCACAATATCAAATTCAGGACTCGTTCATTAAGAAATTGGCAAATACTGAAAGTGAAAAAAAATAAAGAGAGAAACCATCCGCCAGCCGGCCACTGGACCTCAAGCTCTTCGGTCCTCCACCAGACGATTTAAGGCTTTGAAGCTACAGGCAGTCAAGAGTGCAACAAGAAGACTTGAGGCAAGCGAGAGAGACGCGGCGCCTCTGAAGAGGCCGCCTGGGCCTTGGCTTTGCTTACATTTGTGCTTGAATTCCCCAAATCAACTAAACAGGCTGACTAGGAGGTGGTAATGGACACTCGCTCGGCCTACTGGGCGCACAAAAGTGGAGATCCAAAGAAAGCAGATTTCGTAAAAAATGAGTTACGATAATGAGAGGATCTGAGAAACTGAAGATTTGGGTAAGAGCAGGGCAGATAAAAAGTCACTTGGGTTTTACACCTAGGTTTAGAAGAGCCAGTGCACACACTCAAAAACAAGTCATGGAGTAGCCTGCTGTCTGTCGCAGCCATAACAAGAGCGGGGACTGTAGAGACGGAAGAGCGAAACAAATCTGGAATGGCAAGAGCAAGGGGGGTCCGAGAGGCCGACTTCAAACCTGGCGACTCAGTTGTTTTAAATGGGACAAGACTGTAACGGCACTTTTATATCGAGCCTGTTGTCACATTACATTATGTTTCTATGTTTTGTTTGCTAACCCGGGCACTACGAGTTGTCTGAATGAAATTGTCAAAACGAGCAGCAAATAATTGGTTTGCAGACGACTGAATCATTCTGTTAAATAGCAACTACAGACTACAGATTTACGCTTAAGTTTCAGAGTAACAGTTTTAAAAACTATTTTAGGGCCAGAGCTACTAGTGTTTTAAATTAGAATAATCGTGGGGATCCCTCTCAATTGTAAACGATGATTCTGTACTCTTACGCTGCATTATTCTGATTTGTAGAAACTGGATTGCGACGATGGTTGTCAATATGGTACACTCTTAAAAATTAAAGGACCAAAATGAATCTGCAGAGTGATGCCGTAAGGGAATTTTTATGGGCTCCCTAAAGAACCATCCACATGAAGGTTCCAGAAGGAACTTTTACCTATTTTGATTTTTAACACTGTCCATAAGTAACCGTGAATCGATGGTAACAGATTTGTTTCCCACCAACGCCTTTATGATTTTCAAAGGACTTTTGCTGCACACAACTCCACAGAGTTTTCTTGATCTTTTAGTATCCTACTAGGTAACATACTATACATTAAATTAAAGGGACTTGTTCAAATCCCAAATCAATTTCATATACAAAGATCCCTTCCCAGAATGCAATTGTTCTTTGTGAAGCAATGGGTCTACATCCCAGTAAAGTGCTGTTAAAGGACTGTAGTTTTTAAGAGGGTACGTTGTCTCTTTGCTTATTTTCTTATATCAGTATCCATGTCCTACTGCAGGGGTCCTCAATCACGGTCCTGGAGGGCCCCATTGGCTGCAGGTTTCCACCCCATTTACTTAATGAGAACTTACTGCTCAAGTAACACTTCTGCTTCACCTTCGTTGTCTCGCTCATTAAGATTTTGAACCCTTGTTGCTTATTTTAGTCTTAAAACTGCTGTATTCCTGGTTTTTAATGGCTCCTAATTAGCAATAACATGCAAAATGACAAACGAGACCAGCATTTCTCTATATAGCTTGTTACCATTTACACCCGCGTGTATTTATCATATACTATTGGGTTTAATTACATACTTGGACGGAAAGTGAAGAGAAAAAAATGAAAGAATGAGAATTACTCCTCCATTTTAGCCTTCAGATCATTTGGATGATATCCTTAGAAAGGGGAAGAAAATCCAGAATATGAGAATGACCTGACATGGCAGAGTTAAAGCACCCACAAGCCATGAAATGAAATTATTGGCAAGAATTGCTTTCTAATTAAGCAGCCACTGCGGCCCTCCAGGACTGTGACTGAGGACCCCTGTCCTGTTGTATATTTTACACTTTACTGCGGCAAACAAACTCTCTTTCTGGGATAATTCAAGTCTGCTAAGTTAAACTGCTGTTTCTCAAAGTCAGTGTGGTTTAAGGCCTTACGCATCTGGTTCTCGTATAGCTGACGTCAATTTCTGGGGTGTTACGTTAGGAAGTGTCATTTATGAAAATGGAGCTCACTGCGCCGCTCACACAAATCGTTTTGCTTTTATTCTTGTTACCCAACTGCCTCAGGTAAACTCGACTCCAATTGGGCACTTCTAAGCTTGAACATTCGCTACTGCGCAGCTGCTCTAAGTTGGTTCGAATGAAATTGTATGTCGTTGCAGGCTTCACATATCAGTCCTGTGTCTCGGATGTCACGTTACGCTGGTTCACCTGTGGTTACCCAAAACCAAACGAATCTCACTGGCACACAATCACCAGTCACCCTGGCACGTCACACACGGTGTTGCTATGTAAGCAAGTTTCCTCCCCAGATTGGCTTATTTTATTTCTTTTTATCATTCTCTAAATTGGATAAAGGTGGCCTGGGCACAGCACTCATTTTGGGTTATTTTTTTTGAATGTATGTGCAGTTGTTCAGCTATTTTTCTTGACCTGATTACCATAAGTGTAATTAATTTGCCTTAAACAATGCAGCAAAGGATTGTGGGAAACTCTTGCATTTATGCAACATCAGAGAAAGATAAAGAGCAGAGTTAAGAGTAAGTGCCAGAGATCGTCGTGGTTATGAAAGCGGCTCGTTTGTCTATGGCGGCCTTCCCAGGCCTTAACTCCTACTAGTGTGGTAGAGTGTATGGCTGCTGCTTGCCAGATGGAGAAGTAAAGCGCCCTCTTTGACCGATCACCATAGGCCAGGGGTCTCCATCTCCGGTCCTGGAGTGCTACTCTGGCTGCAGGTTTTCATTGTAACCCTTTTCTTAATTAGTGATCAGTTTTTGCTGCTAATTAACTCCTTTTCCTTTCATTTTAATTGACTTGTTTCTTAAGATTCACTCCTTTGAATTGCTTCATTTTTTCCTTAAACAGTAATGAGATGTGAAGCCAGCTTAACAGATGACCAGCTAACTTCAACTCAAATCCAACCAGTTTCTTAATTAGAAGCCAATTCTAGTTGTTAATTAAACCCGTTATTTAATTTATTGTGCCATTTCAAAGCCTGTTGCTTTTTCTTTTTTGTTACGGGGACCTGAGCAGATCAACATTACTGAGACCTTCACCTTTCTTTATTTTCAGATACTGTATGATGGACACTAACTACGTTAGCTAGTTATTATGTGTTTGCTTGTTTTGTGTCTCATTATTATTTGTCTGCTAATTAAGGAAAAATCAGAAGTAGTTTAGGGGCCAAAGTCAACAGCAAGTCAATTACAGTTGGGGGAAAAGATGGTAATTAGCAGCAAAAACTGCTCACTAATTAAGAAAAGGACTACAATGAAAACCTGCAGCCAGAGCAGAGCTCCAGGACCGGAGTTGGAGACCCCTGGCCTATGGTGATCGGTCAAAGAGGGCGCTTTACTTCTCCATCTGGCAAGCAGCAGCCATACACTCTACCACACTAGTAGGAGTTAAGCGGAACAGACAAGAGACCCAGTCATCATGGCAGTGCTTGTAAGAAAGGAGAACTATACGTAGAATGCTAATGACGGATCTGGGTGATAATTTTGAACTCCCAGCTGAATAACCAAGCAGGAGCAAGTCATACATGTGAACCGGTACAGAACAATGCAGGAGGGGTACAGACGATGGTGGCTTAAGGGGCACGGAGAATGGAACCATTTTAAATTACTGAATACAGAAGACGGCAATACGAACGAGGGAATCGAAAGATGTCATCGTGCTCTCGGAGAATAAAATAAATGCACATCTTAATATTTCAGAACTGGACAGAATTAAACCTGGAATGGAGTGAATGTTGTTTAGGACAATGTGGGACAATACTCGCTTCTACGATCAGAAAGCATTTTACAGTAATAAACAATGTTTGCTATCATTTGCATACTGCAGCGTTGATAATTCTTCTGCTGCATATATTTTCACATATGAAACATGAATTGGATCAAAATAACACGAAAACACACCAGCAGGAATCGTGATGCTGACAACTTGTAGTGAGACATCTTACCAACTACGCTATTCGCTAACCACTGCAGGCCAGCACTACAACTGCACCGTCCGACTATTAAATGTGCAACATGAAAGCGGTTTTCGCAGTTGTTTTTTTTTCTCCCAAAATTAAATGAACTTTTCCATTGAATTGGATTTTTCAGGACCTCCAGGCCGTGAGATCAATCCATTAGCTTCCCCTCTGGTTGTCTCTAAATAGCCGAGAATTTCGTGTCAGTGAGTCATTCGGTACAGCAAGCCACTTAATTGAGAAATCTCAAAATGTGCTGAGCGATATCTCAAAATAAATTTTAAATGTCTGAAAATGTGAAATGCGTTTCAAGACATCTGAAATGTATTTGAAGATATCCGCTCGCCATATAAGAGGGTTGAGAGGTTGGGCGCCTGCACTGATACAGCAACACTGCCACAGCCACCGCACGACGGACCACCTGCAGCCGTGCAATGGGTGACACCTCAGCACCCCAGTTCAGTTGGAATGGAGAGGAAGAGTGTGAGGGTTTACACAGCGGCTGGCGTGCCAGTCATACCACACGGACATATTGATTCATGTAGAGATGGCGGTTTGCTCTGTCTGATGCGATTTGTCACTTATTCATGCTTAATTCAGTAATCAATGTAATTTATTTCATTTAATAATAATGTGAGTGGACAGTTTGCTATCAAAAGACAGATGATTTGACAGCTCCACTAATATGAAGAAATGCATTTGCTTAAATTAAAAGTTTTTTTTGCTTTGAGTGAAGTTAATTCATGGCAAGTCACGGAATTGAGAATATGTCATCAACATAAGAGACGTTTGCTTAGTTAACATTAAGTAGTAATTTCAATATAAGAAAACAATTATCAATGAGCTAGAGTTTGAGTAACCCCAATAAGATATATTACCTATATATATATATTTTTTTTTGTTCTGCAGCAGTCTAATGCCCTACTAGGTCAGGAATACTTTTACAATAGGAGGTGGGCTAAACTAATTATTACCATAGGACCCCTGTCATTTTAGTCGTGTTCAAATCGCTCATTTCTCTAACTGTTTATGGACTGCAAGCTCACATGTGAGTAAAGGATACAGAGCCAGTTACTGTACCTTCTACAAAAGGTTCATAAACCGTTGCCACAGGTAAGACTAGCGCCGTGCGAATCGACGTATCAGTAAAGTTCTGTCCTTTACAGCAGTGTTTCCCAACCTCGGTCCTGGGGACCCCCTGTGGCTGCTGGTTTTTGTTCCAACCAGATTCCTAATCGGTGACAACACCTGATAACGCTGATCTCATTTAATTAGTTGGGATTATTTTTCTTTTATTCTCCTTTCAGAAAAGCACAGCAGCATGATTTTTACATTTATAAGACATTCAGAAATATTTCTGCTTTTGCTATAGATGTAAACGCTTAACTCTCTGTTGTTGATTTCCCTTTCTCTGTGCAGTTTTTCCCCTTCGTTGTCTTATTAATGACAATTAAAAATGAGCAGAGCAGACACGCTGACATACAACACACTGAATAATCAAAGGCTGCAAGTACTTCAGCGTCAAACCCACTAATTAGTAAATAATGGAGTAATTAAACAATTAGAACAACTTGGAAAAGTAGAATGAAAATCAAGATGAAAATATCGTTAAAAAGAAAAAAAATGCTTGGTTACATTTTAATATATATATTAATATATAATAAATATATATATATATATAATTTTTTACCAAACTTATTTTTCTAATTTCTACGTTGTTCCCAAAACACAGAACTTGGGAAATAACACATCGCTTAATTAGCCCAGGAGTCCAATTAAAAACAGAACCTGGTTGGAACAAAAACCTGCAGCCACAGGGGGTCCCCAGCACAGCCATAGAATTACTAGACGCCACATGACCAGCAGCATCGTACGTTAACGTCGCCGCCATATTGCGAGTGGCACTGCTGCAGAGTGAAGTAATGAATAACGTGCTGCTTGGGATTGTACAAACCGGTGTACGCTCCAAACCAGATCCCGGATTACATTTCATAGGGAAGGTTGAACAATTGTTTTGGTTGTATTTGGCCAATAGAAAATCCCGTTTTATAATCTTAGCACTCAAGGTCACCTTACAATAAAATGAAACAACATTAGTAAAATTAAAACAAGAGAATAATAAATCAAAAAGCAATAATTAGCAAACACACAAAGATAAATGGCAGTAACAGTGCAAAATTCACAATTGGTATGCCAGTTTGAAATGCTAAGTTTTGAGGGCAGTTTTAAAATGTGTCAATGAATCGAGTTGACGTATATGAGAGGGAAGAGAATTCCCGAGCTGAGGAGCACCATGAGAGACGCTCGAGCTCCCATAGAACAGATTTTGATGTGTGGTACAGAAAGTGGAGCTGCAGATGAGAATCGGAGAGAGTGAGACGAGTGTCAATCTGTCGGAGATCAGTGAAGTTGTGGAGAGCTTTAAATGTTAAGAGAGGTATTTAGTATTGTATTCTGTAGTTAACAGGGAGCCAGTGAAGTTGAGAGAGAATAGGTGTAGTATGTTCAGTGGATTTAGAACAGTAGGTTATTATCCTGGTAGTAGAATTCTGAAGAAGTTGTAAGCGATGGATACGTTTTTGTGGGATGCCAGATAGAATAGCATTACAGTAATCTATACGGGTGGTGACTCTGGCATTAACCAATACTTCAGTACTATGTTGCGTAAGAACAGGACGAAGTCTAGAAATGTTTCGGAGATGGAAGAAGGCAGTCCAAGAAATGTTATTTATACGGGAGGAATTATTTAATAATTGTATTATTATTATATAATTGCCATTATTAATGTATAAATGGATATAAATAATTGCATGTAAATGATTCGCCAAAATCTGTTGTATGTAAACGATACTGTTTTAAACGTTATTGTTTTTTCATCAGAAAACCCGGTTTCCACGTCTACCTGTATTAGTTTAAATGGCAGTTTTGCCACTCGCAGTATGGCGGACGTGCTGACGAATCGTGTCGACTGGCAAACACAGTGAATGCGGCGTCTGCCTATATATGTTTATGGTCCCCAGGACCGAGGTTGGGAAAAACTGCTTTACATTATTTAGATGTGACTAAAATGACAGCGGTCCTCCAGTGATAATTACTTTAGCCCGCTTTCTGTTGTAAATTTAATCCCCTCTGAATAGCGCCGAATATATAGTCCGGCTATCGTTAGATGAACCACTGTTATGGAGACATATTACAGCCAAAATTAAATACACTATGAAATAGGATAATAAATAAATGATGACAACATGAATACTAAGTATAAATAATGTGTCCCAAAATTTCTTCATTGATTTATTTCGATGACGTGCACACAACATTAAATAAGTCCCGAAATGAAAACTGTCACCTTCACACGTTAAAGTTGACGGGACGGTCCCTAGCAAGTGCTGTTTTTTGATTGGTGAATCGTCAGGCGGTGTGGACGCATACGTTTCGCTTGACTTGGCAATCCTGCGGTTCCTGCGTGTGCTCAACATTGTGACTCTGTGTGTCGCTATCTGCCCCAACTACTTTGCCAAGAGGCTACTTTGAATTTACAAAGTTCCATATAATCAGGAGTTTTAAGTGTCTGCTGCACATGTGGCATTGGACGGCGGGAGGTTTCCTACCAATGAGTTACCAATCAAAACACAGTACTGGCTAGGAACCGCCCACCTTTGACAAGCGAACGTGACAGTTTTCATTTCAGGTCTTCTTTCATGTTGTGTGGTTGTCCCTGAAATAAATAAATGAGGAAATAAGCAATAAAAAAAAGGTATTTCATAACACATTTTATTATTTCGACTCACATTTCATGTTGTTTTGTTAGTGTTACATTTTATAGTATTTTATTTGTTTCATCCTAAATATTCCTCCATACACAGTGGGCTAAATGTGCATTACTCGATTCATTAGCATGGACGGTGTAATTTTTAGACAATCCTATTACGTTCTTCCAATTAATAATTTTTTGAGTGACACGCACTGCTACCTAGTGCTGCCTGCCTCAAACAGATCTCAAAGAAGGTCAGGCTATTCCATTTTTTTTACACTTTTTTATTCCCCATAATTCTCTCACGGCTCCCAATCCATCGGATTAAATGCCATCCTCTGCTGTCACTGTCCATTTATTATGCAGTCTTGGCAGTCGTGTTCAAATTCCAAGGCTGCACATTTGTTAAAACGGAAAAGTGGCTTTTCTTTCATATAAACACAATAATTTTGAATTTTTTTTTTTAGTATTCAGAAATGAATTCTGACATAATTATGTCAGGGGAAACTGCTGATCACTTAACCCTGAGGCACGCAACCTTAAGTAAACCCGCAATGAATAAATACACCACTGACTGGAAATGAAACCATTCCGAATGTGTACACCCAGAACTTTCCAAAAGTGTGAAATAAAGTCAACCCGCATGCATTCATTTCATTAACACAATAAAGCGGTATAAAAACCATAAGAAAAGTGTCCCAGCCCCCCGCCCCACAGTGTTACTTTTTTCTTCATTGGCACTTGGCAGGTTTCTCCTTTGAGCGTCTTCCAGATCACTCTGCCCACCGGCCGTACCCCTGTCCCCCTATCCACCTCTCTGTCACAGGCTGGTGTCCGCCGTCTCGGACTTGGGCAGCGCCGGCTCGGACAGCGTGTCAGGATGGCCGTCCCGGCAGAAGAGCACGGCTGGATTTTTGCACGCCCACATGGCGACGTCCCCTCCGTTGGCAGGGCTAGACGAGGACATCCTGCTGCCGGCTCCGTGCCGGTTCACGTAGCGGTCCCGGATGCGATCGGCGCGACTCCTGGCCTCCCGGCTCTGGTTTTGGGTGGACAGGTAGGCGGCGATGTTTCGAGTCCTGTAACCCTCCTCGCGGTTGCGGCCCAGCAGCATGGAGATATTGGGGTTCCTTATGGCGTAAATGAGGGGGTTGATGGCCCCGTTTGCCCACGCCATCCATATGGCCACCGTGTCCATGGCAGAGTTAAAAGACAAGTCGCCCGCGGCGGTGATCAAGCCCATCACGCAGTACGGTCCCCAGCACAAGATGATGAAGACGATCATGATAAGCACCGTGGTGGCCGTCCTCATCTCGCTGTAGAAACGCAGCAGGTGCGCGTACGTGGTGACCGGCCTCACCCGGATTTCCGAGAGCCGCACGGTCTTGCAGATGTTGTAGTGGCAGAAGCACATCAGGGCGAAAGGCAGGAGGTAGCAGGCGACGATGAGCGCGACGCTATACGCCGTGCCCATCCTGGAGGTGACAGAGTGAAAGATGTACATGCAATGGTAGAAGCCCCTCTTGTGCACCTGCAGGCGTCCGGCGGACTGCGCCACTAGGTACCACGGGAAAGAGAAGAGCACGGCCGCCAGCCAGACGGCCACCAGCAGCTGCGTCGCTCTCCGCCGGCCGATCTTCTCCTGGGGCTGCCTCACGATGGCATAGTAGCGGTCGAAAGAAATCAGAGTCATGGTCAGCGTGGAGATGATGCCGAAGCAGGAGTTGAAGAAGCCGTTGGCCACGCAGAAACGGTCCCCGAAAATCCAAAGCCCGTCCTTGCTGAAGAGCATGACGAAAGAAAAAGGCAAGCAGAGAATGGCCGTCAAGAAATCCGACAGGGACAGGGACATGATGAAGGCGTTAGTGACCGTCCGCAGCTGCCTGTGCTTGATGATGACCACAATGACCGCAGAGTTGCCCAGGCTGGACAAGAGGAAGATGACAAGCAGGATGAGCGCCTGGGACGCGACAGCGATGCCGTGCAGCAGCGTGTTTGCTTCCACTGCCTTCGTCCCGGCTCGCTCTCCCCCGGCGCCTCCACCCCCACCACCGCCGCCTGCGGACTGATTGCCGGCGTTTAGGTGATTCCTCACCGAGCTGAGCAAGGGGGTCGTACTGAAGAGGTCCAGTGGCCAGTCCCGATCCGAGCCGTTGTCGGCCGCCCTGTTGCTGCTGCTGTTGCCGAGGAGCGCGATGTTCACAGACAAATCCATCGGGCTCGACTGGGGGGCATCCACGGCCGCCAGGCGGATTCATCACTTTGGGATTTTTTTCTTTTCTTTCTTTCTTTTTTTTTTTTTTTTTTTGCTGGACTGAATCCCCAATTAGCTTACCCCCTTTACTTACTTCATCGCCCTGTCCGATCCTTGCTTTGACATTTCACAAGCGCCATCCGACAGTCGAGCGAGCCGGCTTTGTGCGAGTCCTGCCTGCGATTCGTGCCGCTACGCTCGTTCATTCATCGGTCCCTCCCTCGCTGACTCCCCCCTAGCCCCCTTTTCTCCCTTGCTCATTCCCGGCATAAATTGCGCTGCCTCTGATCTCAGCGACGTGACGTTTTGATCGTTACCAAGGCAGCAGTGATTTTTTATTTACCTTTTTTAACTGTTACGCACGATGTGATAAAGAGGAGCCGCTCATACGTAATCGCTACTCTTATAATAAAAGGTGGCAAGAGCCGGGATAATTGGGCCTTTGAAAGGCATCGGGCGTGCTTGACACGTTAAATGCATAATCACACACCCACCCCCTATTCTACCTCAATTTTCTTTTCTTTTTTTTTTTATTAAAAAGAATCCTTGAGCAAAACATAATTCAATTTAGTAGGCTGATCTCCAGTCGCTCTTCCACTTCCATTTCACTTCTCGTCTTTGTATAAGAAAAAATCGCACCAAGCTATCCATCCCATTTTAATGAGCAGATTTCAACACCCATCCATTCAGCCTGCCGTCTTATTGGTTCTCAGTTTTAGGGGCTTCCCGATGTGCAAAATATTCTAGCATCCATAGCTTCATGGCAGGAATTACCCAGCACAGGGCAAACGATGAAATGTATTGTGTAATGTGACAATAAATAAAAACACAACGATATGTGATCATAAATAAAGAAACATTTCCTGATATATGTAAATATTGCACGTTTGTGTATTTCTTATTTCTTCATTTATTTATTTAAATGACACAACATACAAGATGAAATATGCCTTTTAATAAAAAACAATACTCACAAGAGCCCATCCTTTCAACTGTGACAGGTGGAAATGATGGATTTCATTGCAAAGCTTATTTCATGTTGTGAGCTGGGTCACTGAAATAAATACATAAATAAATGAATAATAATAATTGGACAGTGTGGCACAATGGCACTGTGGTAGCACTGCTGCCTCGCCATAAGGAAAATGAGGTTTGTGTCTCGGATCCTCCCTGTGTGGACTTAGCATGTTCTCCCCGTATCTGGTTGGGCTTCCTCCGACAGTTCAAGGACATGCTGGTCAGGTGAACAGGCTGCTCTGAACTGGCCCTTTTGTGTGTGTGTGTGTGTGTTTGCCCTGCGGTGGACTGGCACTCTGTCCAAGGTTTGTTCCTGCTTTGTGCCCTATACTAGCTGGGATAGGCTCCAGCCTGTGACTCTGGTCAAGATTTAGCAGGTTAGCAAATGACACAATGTAATTAAATAAATACATAAATAAGCATCAAAACATATTTCAGGACGTATTTCAAGTTTTGTGCAGTCACATACTATTTCGTTTTTACTTGTTTATTGTTACATTTCACAATACAGTTATTTGATTTGGTCCAATGCGTTCCTCCATACCTACAACCATGAACTGGATTAAGCAGATTATTGTTACACCTATTGATCCGTCTGCCCGATGCTTTGTCTCAAGCCCATTTCTCTTTTTACTTAGCAAATCTAAATGACGTCAGTATCACTGTGGGGGTGTGCATGAGTGTGTTCTGTGAAGTTCTCATGCCTGCGCCTTCCTGTTTTGTTCTCATTTCATCTTTAGAAAATAGTTAAATGGTATTAGGGGTATTATCAAGCAGGGTAACATTGTGCCGGTTGTTTTATATTAGGAGTTTCCAAACATTTTAAAGTTAAGGCTGACCATAATATTGAACCATCTGCTCAGGGTCCCCCGCTAATATAAGCCTAATGCCGCAAAGTGGAGTATGATCACCAGTCTTGGGTGCTGCTTACAGTTGCCACAGTGCATGATTTTGGATAATAGTACACCAATTTAAATGCAAATGCTTAAATTAACTACAGAAGACTATAGATAGACAGACAGATGTGAAAGGCACTATATAATAGATAGACAGACAGATAGATGTGAAAGGCACTATATAACAGATGGATGTGAAAGGCACTATATTATAGATAGATAGATAGATAGATAGATAGATGTGAAAGGCACTATATAATAGATAAACAGATAGATGTGACAGGCACTATATAATAGACAGATAGATGTGAAAGGCACTATATAATAGATAGACAGATGTGACAAGCACTATATAATAGATAGATGTGAAGGGCACTATATAATAAACAGATAGATGTGACAGGCACTATATAATAGACAGATAGATGTGACAAGCACTATATAATAGATAGATGTGAAGGGCACTATATGATAGATAGATGGAACATGGGGACACAACTGGAAATGTGCTAAGGGTAAATGTTGCAAAAACAGAGAACCATTGACAGGTGGGATAAGGTACCAAGTAGTACCACATGACTTTAGGGACCTTCAAAGCGAGACTTGATGTCATTTTGCATTATTAAGTGACTAGGACTGAAGGACTTTGTTAGGCTGAATGGTGAGTTATCGTCGACATTGTTCTAATGCTATAATGTCAAAGGCACTATAAGATGGATAGATCTTTTCAGATTTTATTTACAGGTATATTACAATTTCAAGAACCAGAATATACAGATGTATTACCCTGATTTTGTGATTGTTTGTTTTTTGTGACTTCTGCATAATTCTGCATTAATTATTATTAAGTTTCATTAACACTTTATGAGGTTTTAAACCCCAATATTTTAGTGACCTTTTAATTCCTTACAATCTCTTCTGCCTGGCCTGATCGTAAGGAGCAGGATATCTTGTAGACCCTAAACATAGCCTGCCATAAAGCATTTACTTATAAAGTGCCTTGTGTATGGAATAAGCTTTCTACAGAGGTATGAGATTCAAAGACTCTTTCAGTGTTCAAAGTGAGGCCTATACTGTACAATCAGGTCCATAAGTATTTGGGCAGTGACACAATTTTTTATAATTTTGGCTCTTTACACCACCACAATGGATTTGAAACAAACCAATCATTATGCAATTGAAGTGTAGACTTTCACCTTTAATTTAAGGGGTTTACCAAAAATATCGCCTGAGCTGTTTAGTAATGACAGCCATTTTTCTGAATAACCCTCAGCCCATTACCAGGGGCTTAAAAATATATGAACATTTGACTGACAAGCTGTGCCATAGCCAGGTGGGAGCAGGGCCGTCATTGTTTCATTAACTCTTAAGCAGATAAAAGGTGTGGAATTTACATTTGGAACTCTCAATATGAGGGCCAAAGAGCTGTCCATGCAAGTAAAACAGGCCATCATTAGGCTGAGAAAACAAAACAAACCCTTTAGAGAGAGACAGTAGCAGAAACACCAGGAGTGGTCAGATCAACCATTTGGTATTTTCTTAAAACGAAGGAACAGACTGGTGAGCTCAGCATAATACATTGACCTGATACAATGCAATTCAATGTATGCTTACCATACACACTATGAAAACAGCATACAAAACAAAAAAGTGTCAGCTTCTCCTGTGGCGGTCATCCTTTAAAACAAAATAGTTTTTAAATTACTTTGCATTAAATGTCCATGCAATTATATAAATAAATAGCCTACACTTATTTTACCCAGTATTTTAATGGTAAGTGGCATATTCATGTTCCTGAAATAATAAATCTACACTAATGATTGCACCTCAAAGGACCCCTCTGTCAAACTTATAAAGTATGCGGACAACACAACCATCATTGAGCTCATCAACAATGGTGACGACTCTGCAAACAGACAGGAGGTTCATCAGCTGGTCCTTTGGTGTAGTCAGAACAATCGAGAGCTAAACACTCTCAAAACTGTGGAGATGACAGTGGACTTTAGGAGATGTCCCACAATATTATCCCCCCTCTACATACTTAACACTGCTGTGAGAATTGTAAAAACCTTCATGTTTCTGGGATCCATAATACTCCCGGGATTTGAAATGGGAGCTCAATGTAGACCAATGACCATCAGAAAAAAGGCATACCGGCAAATGTACTTCGTTCGACAGTTGAAAAAGTTCAACCTTCCAAAGGAGATGCTGATTCAGTCCTACACAGCAGTTATTGAGTCTGTTTTCAACGCATCCGTAACAGTGTACTTCAGATCAGTGAATAAACGTTAAAAAATCAGGCCACATCGAATAGTCAGGTCTGCCAAAAATATCATTGGTGCCAGTCTGCTCATCTTACTGGACCTGTACTACTCTAGAATCTAAAAACTCATCTTTTTAGAAAGATATTTTGTTAAAGCATACATAGATTTTCTTGTTTTATTATATTTGTTTTTACTATGTAGCACTTTGAGATTTCTAAAATATGAAGTGCAATATAAATAAAATTTATTATTATTATTATTATTATTATTATTAGAGTCCGGAAACAGGCAGGGAAATCCTCACCTAACCCTCAAATCCGGGCCACAGACTTTTTGAACTTCATCCATTGGCCAGGAGTTATAGATTAATATACGCCAAAACTAGCAGATATATATTTGCATTCTCTGTCTTGTTTTTGGTCTCGGGTGTGTGATTAACAATCCTGTGTATGTCGATTATGTAGCTTATGGATGGAGAGTCACCAAAATATCAACATCCGCAAACTTGATATCACATTTCATAAACATGATATCAAAATGATAAAATATGAAGTGAGAGTTTAAAATGCGTATATATATTAGCATTTTTAGCTTTCATAAGAAATTTTAAAAACTTGATATCAAATTTCAAAAACATGATGTCAAATTTTAAAAGCTTGATATCAAACATTACAGAGCTGATCTCCATTTTTAAAAACTTGATATAAAATTTCCAAAGCTCGGTATCAAATTTTAAAAACGTGATATCACATTTCATAAACATGATATCAAAATAACAAAATATAATGTGCAAGTTTAAAATGCAGATATATTAGCATTTAAGGTCTCATATAGAATTTTAAAAACTTGATATCATATTTCAAAAACTTGGAATCAAAGATCAAAAGTGTGATATAAGATTTTAAATCCTTGATATGACATTTCAAAAAGTCGATATCAAATTTTAAAAGTTTCAAAAGCTTTCAAAATATTAAAAAAAATGTTTTCAAAATCTTAGCTTGATATCAAATTTAAAAGTGTGATATCACATTTTATAAGCCTGATATTAAGTTTCATAAACATGACATCAAAATGACAAAATATGATGCGAGAGTTTAAAATGTATATACAGGCATATTAGCATTTAAGCTATCATATCAAAATTCAAAAATGTGATATAAAATTTTTTAAGCCCGATATCAAATTTAAAACTCATGATATCAACGTTTTGAAAGTTGATATCAGATTTTACAAGTCACGTATTTATTGATTTGTTTGTTTGCTTATTTATTTACTGTGTTTCATCGAGTAACACTTGATAGCTTCTTCTCCTGAACTGCACAGGTTGAGAACTGCAGCTTCATTCAATAACTCCGTTGATGTTGGAGTAGTTTAGGCAATGATTGAAGAGCATTCTGAGTTATGTTTATTTAAAATTACATGAGACAATTTACAGAAAATATTTAATACTGGAATTACGGTATTTTCTTTATATAGTTTTTGGTTTTTTTTAGGAGCATTAACTTTGCCAGGATTGCTGTGGCCCCTCTCCCTCTAGAGCACACTGCTTGCACACACAGACTTATTCTGCCTAACTGGGATAAGCCCAATCCACCATTATGACATGGTGTGAACTTGTTGTGCTGTATCATCACAAATTGGAGAAAAAGAATAATCATATTCTTTTTGTGACAATCTATTTAGAATATTTTCAGAATTTGTCAAGAATTCAATAAAGTAATTATAATGTAAGCATGCTTGTACTGAACCTTTTTATTCGTGGTTTTAATCTATATGAAGAATTGCTTCAGATAGGACACTTGGCATATAGCATTCTGACTTGGGCAGAGTGTTGAGTTTGACGGATTCTCTCTGGAATATTTTATTGTATTTATTATTTTCTTATTAGATTGTGTTTTGTTCTTTAAATAAGAAAAAGACCACAATATTCCAATGTCCCTCCCTTGCTCGTTGCTCAGTCTGCCATCAGAGTGCACCCTCATTGCCTAGTGATTCTACCTGACTGGCTGCTCACTACGTCACTAATCAATCTTATAGACAGAAGCGTCTCTTAAGGGGGCTTTAACTCAATATGTGTTAAAAAAGGAAATGAGAGCAGGTCATAGTAACTAGTTACAGTATGATATCACATTCAAATGAAATAAACAGTGGAAAATCCATGTAAACGAGAGCTAATGAAACAGGGGGTTAGGATGAAAAAAGTAGGACAGTATAGTGGATAGCAATTAGATGACAAAAGAATAGGGCGACAGGCATAATGGCTGCTACAAATTCAACAGACTTCTTAACTCCGCATAAGTCCTGTCCCTCAAAGAACTCCAGATATCTTTTTTTCCTCTCCTTCCACTTGATTGCAATTATTTTGCCTTTTTGTCACGCAGCTACTGCAAAATGCTGCATCTTGACACGTTCACATGACCGGAGTCGGCAGGCAGGTGACGTCAGTTTGGTCGTATGCATCAGTTTTACTTTTGAGGCAAAATCTCAAGGAGTTTCAAAGAAACTGTCCATCATTTTACAGTAACCTTGGCCAAGCAAGGAGTCCACCAGTGACAGTACAGATGATGCAGCAATGGCATATTTACTGTAGTTACCATCCCACTTGGCCCCTCTACCGGTGTAAAGTATCGAGCTTCAGATGTACCCTGAGCTTACTTTGCAGAGCATGTAAAAGTTGGAATTGAATTGTGTGCATTTGGTTGTGATGTACTGTATCTACGACAGTCTTCCCTAGAAACCCATGAGACTTTCGTCAATACTTCTATCACGATTGGGAACATACAACTTCTGCATATTTTAGATAATCACCTGATACACATCCAACAGTTTGTACAGCTTTTGTACTGGGTGATTGACTTTATCATAGTCATCATTTTTAGTGAAATATGGGCATTTCATAATAATTGAAAAATAACATTCATGAATAAATTTATCAAAAATGGGTGTCTGGAACAATCGGTTTGTGGATCAGTACCATATCTGGACTGGTTTACCCACAATGCCCTTCTATTTTAGGAGACTGACACAGAGGTTTGTTTCAAGAACTATTTTCTGCACCTGACCATCATTGACAAATTGTAAATAGTCCAAATAATCATGATCAACAAACATGAATATCAATGAAACGTGGCAGGTTAGACTCTACCGAACAGGTGTCAGTTTAACATCTTCATCATCACCACTATTGCTCGATGTGAGAAATGGTTCAGTTTCAGTTTGTTCTAAAACTGGCTTTACAGCTTGTCATTTGCCATTGTGGTTATGGTTGAAGGCTTCACCACACTCAAAAATATTGATGAGTTCCCAAAGAAACTTTTAACTTTCAATCCTAGAAAGTTAATATTTAATATTAAATTCATATAAGTGCTCGCTTAATTTTGATACAATAAGATTTTCTCATAGCTACTTAGAATATGGTATGGGCATTGTAACCACCTGTAGGTTAACATGAAAGAGAACTTTCTTAGCTATATCTGAAGAACAAAGTGTTAGTTAAGCCAGTCAGGTAATAGTCTTACTGCTAGCATGGACTGTTAGATACGTTTGCATACAGGAGGTGGCGTACAGTCTTCTTAGCGTGTCTAACTTGCTTAACGTGCCTCAATTACGACAGTGTGACCAAACTTAGAGAAATGAAACAAGACATACATATACATATATATATATATACAGTATACAGATGTATACAGTATATAGATGTATATATATATATATATATATATATATATATATATATATATATATATATATATATATATATATATATATATATATACAGTATATAGATGTATAGATAGATATATATATATGAGATACGAGTTTAATTCGTTCCAGCACTGAGCTTGTATAGCGAATTTCTCGTATCTAGAACAAACTTCCCCATTGAAAATAATATAAATCCAGTTAATCCGTTCCGCACCCCCAAAAATATCAACATAAAAATCAATTTTGCTAACAAATAACACTGATAAATAATATATACAAGTGGAACCTCGGTTTGCAAGTAACTCGGTTTACGAGTGTTTTGCAAGACAAGCTAAATTTTTTAATCAATTTTGACTTGATAAAACGAGCAATACAAGTAGTATGGATACACTTTGTCTGCTGAGCGTCATGTGAGCATAACTGAGCTGATGGTTCTTCTCTCTCGTGCGCATCTCTCTCTCCTTATCTCTCTCGCTCGTGCGTGCGCCTCTCTCTCTCTCTCTCTCTACTCTTGAGGGCAATAGTCTCCTATTCTCCATCTGCATGTCCACGATATTTTTGGATACGCTTATACAATGAACTGCTACAGCGAAACAATGAAATCACAAGCGCACAAACGCGTAGATCCTCGCGCTATGGGAGAACAAGGAACACTGAGTGGCAGCGTCAGCTTGGGTAAATCCCCGAGTCGAGGCGGATCGGGAAACGCGTCACGCATAACCACAGCCTGGCCCGTGGCTCGTTACACGAGCCAATGCTTGTATTTAGATCCGAATTTTTCGCTCATACTTTCCTTTTATCTTGAATTTCTTGTATACAGAGGTGATCGTATCTAGAGGTTCCACTGTATGTATATATATATATATATATATATATATATAGATATATAGATATATATAGATATATATATATAGAGAGAGAGAGAGAGAGAGAGAGAGAGAGAGAGAGATCTATATTATATTTAGATATAATATATATAAGCCTTAAACAGAACGTTTCTTAAATTTCTCTTTATTTTTTTTTTTTTTTATTAATTTTATTACAATCAATACATAGCAATCAAGTTTTTACAAAAAAAAAGAATTATGCTAAGAACAGATCGATCCCCACCCTTGAGAGAGAGAGCAAGCCAAACGGTGTAAAATTTAAGGCTTTTAAAAATACCTAAATCAACAAATATTACTGATTAGATCCTGCCATGTTTTGAAAAAAGTCTGCACAGATCCTCTAACTGAGTATTTGATTTTTTCCAATTTTAAATAATATAACACATCAGTTTCCCACTGACTTAAAAGAGGAGAGTTTTAAAGAAATTTCTCTTTAATATCAATTTTTTCTTTATTTTTTGTGTGACCTGTTTTGCTTTGAATTTTACTAAAACTTTTAAAACGAAAATACCTGGTCAGTGGAATTATTTGAACACATGTCACACTATTACCAGAGCCATCCTATAGAGCAAACTAAAAGCTGTACAGCTTTAGTAATTTGGGACAAACACAGCAACATGTAGTGTTACCATAAAGTGGCAGAACACATAGAAGTATTCATGCTTATTTGCAGCATGATATTATTTCAAGGCGGCACGGTGGCACAGTGGTAGCGCTGCTGCCTCGCAGTTAGGAGACCCGGGTTCACTTCCCAGGTCCTCCCTGCCTGGAGTTTGCATGTTCTCCCCATGTTTGCGTGGGTTTCCTCCCACAGTCCAAAGACATGCAGGTTAGGTGCATTGCCGATCCTAAATTGTCCCTAGTGTGTGGGGGTGTGTGTGCCCTGCAGTGGGCTAGCACCCTGCCCAGGTTTTGTTCCTGCCTTGCACCCTGTGCTGGCTGGGATTGGCTCCAGCAGACCCCCTTGACCCTGTGTTAGTATATAGCAGGTTGGACAATGACTGACTGAATGACTGTTATTTCATTCAGTAGATGTCAGCAGAATACTGTCCCAAGAGTTATTTCAGGGTTTAACAACGTAAAGCGAATCCTTACACATCACCCTGAGTCTGACTTGGGCATGACTGTAGTTAAATAGAATTCTTAGCTCAGGTAATGGGTTAACTAACTCCAAGAAGGTTAATACATATTTTTCAGCAACAAACTGCTTTCTGGGGACATTGCTGAGCAGCAGAAGCTAGCAAAAGTTCTCTCATTATGCAAAAAACCTGACCGGGCCAATCCTAGTAACAGATTAGTATGGGAAAATTACCAGGAAAAATTAGCTAAAGCAAAGATCAAGCAACATATATTAAACAAAGAAAGAAGAAACTGGTCTAAATAGGGATTGTGTGTCTCTCTCTGATTTGCCCGGGTATTATAAAGAAGTAACAAAAGCACACAATCATTTATCTTGATTTTGCAAAAACATTTAAGTATGTGCCACACAAGGGTCTAAGGATCAAAAGAGGAGAACATGGGAGCTCAAGGTGCAGACAGAAGCAAAACTGGCCTAAATACAGAAGACAGGGGCGCTATGATGAACCTTCTATAAATCAGTCAGGGGTCAGTCCTTTGGCCTGCACTTCTTTCAGTTTATATCAATAAGCTTAATGAACGTTTATCTTAACGAACTGAATATGTCAAAGTAAAAGAATAAACTGTGGATGTAATGGTCTTCTTGTTACTGGACTGAAGCGTGTGCTAAAAGAGGATAAACAAGAATTGGCACATTTACAAAATTAAGTAAACCACAAGGTCAGTAGCTCATTCACAACTATGAATACCTTTAGGTGGTGAAATATTTCTGTGCCAATCGAGAATGCAGTTGCCAGGACGAAGTTTAATCAAAGCTCTGCTTTCTAACCGTAGAGACCCTGAACTGGTTGGTTTTCATCATGCAAGTAGCTACAGAGTCTCCCCATTTTTAGAGAAGATGAAGATTGACGTATTGAGCTAAGGAAGTTCTACTCATTAATCAGGGTGCTGGAGAATGGCAACGTGTATCATGTCGATTAGTACATGAAAGTAAGAATTTCACCGTACTTTGTACATGTGTCAATACTGACAACATAACCAGGAGTGTCAAACTTCCTTTCATCCATTTTCTTATTCCATAAGCAACACTCAAAGAACAGAATTATTTCATATTCATTTTAAAGGCTTTGCTTTTAAAGATTTAGAGCCAGAACCCGAACTATAATGAGATATAAAGAGCGCCAACCAATGACCAGCTGACTCAGGGGCGTCAAACCCCATTTTCAGAAGGCTCACCAGTTTCACTCCATCCAGTTTCCTACTTAGAAGCCATTTATTTTTAATATTAAAGAAACCTGTTAGTAAACTTCATGGTTTCCAAATGTTCTCATTCTGCCACACTGGACTTTCCTAAAAATTCTTGATTTTCCTTATTGGGAACAGGCATCAGCCAGAGCAGATCTGTATTCTCAAACTTTCACTTTTTTCTTTTGAAATATTTTTTTGTAACAGATATTGAATAAATGGACAGATATAAACTGGGTCAAGTTCACTGATCCAAAAGTTCTGAATCTTAAAAAGCAAGGCCATTACATTGAAGGCATGGGAAGTCTGTGCCATTAGCAGACATATTTGCTTAATAATTAAGAAAGTGGTTAGAGTGAAGGCCTACAGTCCCGGTGGTCCTCTAGTCTGACGCCCCATCCCTTTAATCAGTATAATAATTATAGATAGACATGGATAGAATACAGACTTGGCCAGATATGTGGAAGTGTAAATATCTATGCATAGGCAGTAAAATGATTACATACTATATATTCACACAATCTGACTGAGGCTGACAAAGTACTTCTTATGATAAAAGCCATAGTAGAATTGTCACTCTCCACAGCTGGCCAGACTACTGAAACAAATAAGAAGGTAACACAAAGTTGGTGGTGTGCACATTTGGGCCAATTCCAGCCACAGGAACTGATCAAAATGGTGGCAGAAACGAATGCAAGAATGGCTTAAAAAAGGAAGGGATCATGATAGCAAAATACTAAGAATCAAAAATAAAAGAAAAGGACCAATTAAACTTGAAGTGACTAGCTGTACAAAAGTGAAAAACTGAAACAATTTTTTAAGTTGTGTGGCGGGTGGCTGGGGGCTGTGTCCAGCCGGGACGCCTAGAAGGACCGAGAGAGGGACTATGTCTCCCCTGGACCACGAGAGGGCAGCTGCCCTTGTCTGTATAGGGGCCACGGGAATTGAGCATGGAAGCTCAACCCTATAGGGGCCCGTGGCCACGGCCAGGGGGTGCCCGGAAGAGTAAGGAGCCCTGGACGTCAGCATTTCCGCCAGCACCGAGAAATACCATCGGACACCCGGAGTGCTTCCGGGTGCTCATGCAGCGCTTCCACCACACCAGGAAGTGCCACAGGAAGTTCATCAAGGGCCACCTAGAGCACGTCTGGGTGGAAATTAAAGGGGCCGCCTCCCTCCAGTCGTCAGCCGGAGTCGGGAGGAAGAGGACGAAGCTCGGAGGAGGGGAGTGGACATGGTGAAGAAAGGCTATAGTATTGAGAGGCTTGACATGGGGTGTTTGGTGGAAGGACACTGTGTTGTGTGCGGGACTTTGTACTATAAATATTTTAAATAAGTGCTTGTGGGTTTTGAACTGTTGGTGTCTGCTTATTGGTGTCCGGGCTGGTCTTCCACAGTTGTATTCTTTGAGAAACAAAGTTTTCTCGCATTGACGAGTCCTTTCTTTATTTTCACAAACTGCAAAGCTGCTTGTGGCCATTAAATGTCCCCCAACACAATGGGACTACTCTGTGAAGTTGATCACATACACACACATACTGGACAGCATGTAGGCCATGTCCTCAGTAAATGTGGCCCCCCAGCTTCCAGACATCTTGAAATACTAAGCGTTCCCTTTGACGTCTCGTCAGCTGGCTTACATACTGTAGTAACCCCCTCAAAACCCCCACAAGGTGTTGAGTACAAATCAAGGGAGGCCACAGAAAGCTGCACTCCTCACCCCCACCAAGCTCTGTCTGGCTGAATCGTCTCTTCATATCAACGTCTTTTTGAAGTTCTCCCCATGTTCAAGTCTATTCAAATTTCCGGCAGTCAGTTCCTCCTCTGTGTGCTCAATCACAGATTCATTTAACAGTTGGCCACTCATCACTTGCACACTTCTCCTACTCTCTCCAGCTTACTTGAATCATGAATGGTGCCCTGCTAGATGAAGTCATACTTCTTTATCCTCACATTTATAAACGTGATAGGCATTAATATTGTACAGTATACACGACACAGGGTCTACACACTGACCAAGTGCAGTCCATTAGTGATGGTCTCTTGCTACAACTTTAATCTTTGACTTTTTTATTATTCTAAAATCAAATCTGACACATAAGCACATTTCATTGAGTTGCCTCAACTCACTGCCTGAAACGCGGATGACATATTTTGTGACTTTGAACTGGATACGGTTCACGTTTGGTCGTGTGCCCTTCAGGCCAGCACTGGATGTTGCTCAGGGGGACACGTTTTGTGTTTTTATAAAATTACTAAATACAGATTCACTTAACAAACACATCATGAATGTGTGAAAAGAAATTCAGCTTCAAAAACACCAAAGTTGGAATTTAACACCATGATAACAATAATAATATATTGTATATAATACTAGCTGATTATCCAGTGGATTCACTCACTGAGTGCAAGGGAAAAAAATAAAATGTAGTATATAAATTATTAAACAGTAAAACATTAACATGTAAGAAGTAAAGATACATTGAGCAGTACTGGAGTGCTTTCAGGTAAAGTACATTTTAAAGGTGCTATAACACAACAGGTAAGTAGCACTAAGAGCAGCTTAAATGTATTTGAATCATCTCTCAGTAGCAGATCCCTTGTGAAAGGCGTTACACGACCGCTGTGGTTTAGAAATTACATTTTCTATCCGATCTTGCAAATTTCTGCCTGACAACCTTGCACTACGTGCCTGTGATTTAAGACAAAAATTATTCTAAGAAATGTGGACACTGCCCTTCCGTGCTTAACGGGCAGAAGGTCCAAACAATTCCCAAGTCCAATACTTCACATGAAGAGGTCGGTACATCTTCTTAGATGTAAACTCTCCATCTTCTTAAAAGAATTTAGCACAAAAAGCAGCCTTGAATGTTGTGGGGTTTTAGTGACCTGAACTCACCTTAAGGGCATTAAGTATTCATGAAGCCCAATTTACAAAGAAAGTTTTGCTTCGATGGTGCCGATCACACTCATTCGCAATGATTTACACTCTCCCAGGAGCCGATGGGGCACTCGAAGTGTCACAAACAGTGTGAGAAGAGAGGATGCCAACCGAAACTGCGAAGCTCTCGACCCGGCGGAGCAGCCTGACATTCTGCGCCTCAGAGCGTCTACTTTGTTCTCATGACCCCTCGCCGCTGAAGGCGGTGTTGTCTTCACATTGTTTACAGCTCGGTGCAGTTAAAAAGTAGAAAGACGCAAAGCTGTTTTCCTCATCTCTTCTACTATGAAGTACTGCCAATTAAAAAAAAGTTATAATGTGGCAGTTTCCACGACAGCCACGTGGGCGAATAAATAAAACTTCTCTGTGAGAACGCACCTGGTGGCGGACGGCTCAGTGCTGGAGTCCAGAGAGGAGGGCTGGGTGAGGGCGACGCTAGATCGGTGTGTTTGTATTTACTTCTTTTCAATATCAGTAAAGTAACTCTCACACAAATAATAACGATTCATAAAGACAATATAAAAATGGCGTCCACAAATAAAGTGATTAGTTCCTGTATTATATAATATGTTCTGTGGTCATACATAATTTCCATTTCACGTGGTCATACGTAATTTACGTTTCAAACACGAAAAGAATTTTATATGTCTCTCTCTCTCTCTCTCTATATATATATAAATCCTAAGCCTGAAAGTGCAACGATTTTGTGCAACAATTTTATGTGACTTTTCTGACACGCTTTAAATCTGGCTTATTTTAAAACATACATGTATACGTTTGGTATCATTCTTTTCAGAATTTATTAAACTTTAATGTGATGTTATTAGATTTTCAGATTCTTATTCCGTTTTTAAATTATTAACTAAAGTATATAATAATATGATGCTTGATGATTTTGCCGTAGTTACTTTGAACCTGCTGTAGACAAAAAGGCAGATTTAAAATATGGATTGGTGGATGTCTGCAGAATAACAGAAATCTTTGGGTTTCATTCCTGTGATCTTTTATAGAATGTTCAGATACAGCAGGGAGTTTCTGGTGTGTCTTATTTTTCATTTTCCAGAATTGACCTGTATAAATACGTGACTTCACAAAACTGCTTTATGTGCACCGGCACTTTTACATGTTTTCTTGTGCACCTCATGAAGTGCCTTTGCATGGTGTGCGCTGTAAAAAGACGTACATACCTACAATAAGTTATATTTCATAGTTAGCATATCTTAAATAAATAAATGTATTTTAAAGGTACATGAGGGTGCCTGGAGAGCTGAAACTGAAACATTCCTGGATGGAATGGAAAATCCACAAAAACCGTCCATTTTCATACTTACACTTGAATAGCTTGGCAGATACTGGCCTCTCCGTTGAACTGACATGGACAAGACCACGGCCAGATGTGTCTAACATATACACGTGTGGCTAAATGGATGTTGCTTTTCACCAAAGCGCAAGTTAAATTTCAAGTTGGCCAGAAGTAAAAAGTTGGACAAGACATGCAGTTGACGCATTTCTGCCAGAAAGTGACCTAATTTATTGCAATACTGCAGCACCATACTGTAGTGGTAATAAACGATTAGAAATGATAATTGATTACATTTATATAGTGCTTTTCTCACCGCTTAGAGTGCTTTACATAGACGGAGGGAACAACTTTAAGCATTAGCAATGGGTAGAGTCCATCTGGATGATGTGACGGCAGCCATTTTATGCCAGAACACTGACCACCCAATAGTTTTTAGTTGGTAAAGGGTTGAAAGAGAGAGTTGGCCAGTTAGAGAAAGGGGATGATTATGGGGCCAGAATGGTCAGGCTGTGGTGGACAATTTAGCCAGGCCATTGGGGGACATCCTACTCTTTCTTTTATGACCACAGAGAATCACGACCCCAGTTTTGCATCTCATCCAATGGATAGCACCATTTGTACAGCACAGTATCCCCATCACTACACTGGAGCATTGGGACCCACAAGGTATGTGCCCACCTGATGGCTTCACCAACACCTCTTAAGCAGCAACCTAAGCTTTTCCTAAATGGTCTCCCATCCAAGACCTTAGGCCTAATCCTGCTTAGCTTTAGGGAGATTACCAGGCTGAAGTTGTTTGAATAGGATAAATGTATACAGAATACCAGCGGTCTAAAATTCCAGTCCTGGATGCCCGTAGTGGCATCAGTTTTTCATTCTAACCCTTTTCTTAATTAGTGACTACTGTTTGCTGCTAATTAACTTCTTTTGAAATAATTGTAATTGACTTTCTCTTGAAGACTCAGACCCCTTAATTGTTTCTTTTTCCTTAATTAGCAGCCAAACAATAGTAAGACGCAATATGAGCCAAGGCACGACCAGCAAACTGTAGCCATCATACAATATCTGAAAATAAAAATGAAGGTCTCAGAAATGCTGATCTGCTCAGATCCACAAATTCTTCTACCAGTGCTCTTAGAAAGAGAAAAATCAATAATTTCAGAAATGTCTGCTATTGCACAATGACAGCAGCAACAAGCCATGGAATTAAAGAATGGGTTCAACTAACAACAAGACTCAGAGCCTAATTAAGCAACTGGTTGGAGTTTGAGGCCCTGGCTTAGTTGGTCTTCTGTTGGCTCACTCACTTCTCATTTCATTTCTGTCTGGGTGCCATTTAAGGAAAGAAATGAAGTAATTCAGAGGAATGATGAAGACATTCAAGAGAACAAAGCTTAAAAACAAGTCAATTAAAATTAATTTAAAAGAAGCTAATTAGCAGCAAGAAAAGGTCACTAATTAAGAAAAGGGTTAGAATGAAAACCTGCAGTCACTGCCGCCCTCCAGGAGCGGAGTTTGAGAACTTCTGCTGTATACCAACCATTAAACTAGGCATTCAACTCTACCTGCAAAGCAGAGGCCCCACGAGTCTGGTGAAATTCTAGAGCTGTTCTTACCTTCACATGAAACAATATTTGAAGCACCACAAAAAGTTTGCAGATCGTTTTCAAAAATGTGTTGGAGAAGGCATGGAACCAACCAAGTACTTCATGGCATCTTGTAGAAGATGCTTTAAGGATACACGGATCAGAAGATGATCACACATACACTAACACTTAGCTGTTAAACTGGAGTGGGATAGAGCAGACTGTCCCATATTCAGGATGAGAATCCGCACCTCCATATCAGAGGTCTTGATTCTCTTCTTGAAGACAACTGCCATGCATTCAGTAGGTAAGAACCCACAACTGCTCAAGATGGTGGAGTTTAAATATGCAGGATTCTTGTATATGAATAAGGGTTCAAGCAGTAACAAGAACGACCAAATGATTGCTGCTCTGTTGCTAGAACTTAGATCCTGGTGCAGAAACAGAGGCTAAACCTTGGGTCGACACTTGCTGGTTCCCAATTAATATTACATGGCCATTCTCCCCTTTACCTTTGGATACTTACGGAATGAACGAGCAACTAAAATGATACTCTTGCAAAGGCCTAGCAGGCTATGATAAAATGATGTTCTGAATGAGCTGGGGAGACATTGGAGTAGAGCTGATACTCCTTCTCCATACCTAAATAAAAATATTCCCAAATGCCATATTGAGAGATGACCCAGGGCAGTCCCGGGGCACACTTGATGCATTACGTTTTTGAAATGGCTTGTGAGGGTCTGAAGAAGCCAGGTGGAAATAAAGTTGTCTGATGTGCCTTCTTCAACCTGTTGCCACCCCAATCCTCAGGAGCAGCAAATGAAGGAAAGTGAAAAACGTGCAGTTGTTAATTTATGGAGTTATTCCCAACTAATCTGCTGCAAATCAGATTTCAGGTAGCTGATTTCTGAACAGAAATTTATTTTAAAAATTCAGTATACATGCAACAGGCAAACTTCAAAAGCAGCTGGGTACTCCTCCACACTACTTCAGAAGAAACCCATCTTTCAAACTGTCCTCTGCTTCCAGTGTAAAGCAGGCAGTTCCTGTATAATATGCATGCCCAGCAACTTCCACAATGACGGCATCAAATTCTCCACACTTGGTTCTCTGTTTAAAATGAAAAGAAAACACATCAATATTTGACTTAATCAACCGCACAGGGAAAAGCAGTTTTAGGCATCTCACTTAAAATCACTCTTTGACAATTCCTTTCAAGTGTAACGGTCAACAATTTAAGGCATTCACATTTTATTATAATAGAATGTGCTAAAACATGCAGTATTTTGTTTTATATTTCTGACCCGAGTAAATAATGTTAACTGTGTAGAACATCAAGGCATTTACATCAATATTAGACAATAGTGCAAAGCTGGTAAAAGTGGCCATATTTTAGACACAAAGTATATATTTTCTGTATGATTTCTTGAATCCAAAGCTTGTAAATGAAGAGAAATGGGATTGTATCTAAATAAAAAATTGAATAGTGTCCCATAAACAAGTCATTCCAAACATCATCAATGAGAAGAAGATTAGAATCATCGCTGAAGAACTACGAGGAAGTCACCCTCAAAATTCAAAAGAACAGAGGTTTAACAAGTCGCCATCCTACCATGTCATTACCTGGTGGGCCTTTATTCTTCCCGTATTCTCAACTGTTTTTTTTTTTTTTTGCTATACTAAACTTCTAACAAGGGCATTTTTTCTAGCGTAGAATAATGTGCTCTTCCCCAGCCACAGACAAGTATAAGATTTGTCAGGCATTTTTTTTTCCCATTTCATCAGTTTGCAGCACACACAGTAACCAAAAACATTTTTTTATAAAGAACTAGATGGTACAGCATAAAATCTGTTACAAAATAAATGATGCTACAATTTTTCAAAGGTATGGTACAGACTAAGAAAGGCTGGAAATATGAGGAGAGATTATAAAATTGCTGCTTTTTTACTTTCTCATATATGAAGTACAGGGAAAGTATTGTAATCATCCAAAAATCCGATGAAGAAATTTTGATGAATCTCGACCTTTTAGACCTGCATGACTTTCTCGTATACGAAGTATTGGGAACGCTTTGGAATCCTCTAAAAATTCTATTTTGAAATTTTGATGAATATTGACGTTTTAGACCTCCTTGAGTCCAAAAACACCATTTCTGAAATTATGTCTGTGTGTGTGTGTATGTATGTAAACACCATAACTTGAGTACGCTTTCACTTAGGTTAACCACAATTTGCATACAAGTTTTAGGTATAAAACATAGATTTCTATCAACTTTTGGGCTATTTCCGTTAACCGGAAGTGGCACTTTACCTGAACACATACTCAATTTTTTTTTTAATTCATGCAGCTGCAGAGTCTGATTTATTCAACTTTACTTTTCTAATAATTGTTCAACATATTAATAATTTGATTTAATTTGTTGTTGATGGTTCTTTAATGTACATAATATACAAATATAATCATTGTCTTGCAGTTCACTCCTTAAATTTCCATCCCCATATCCGAGTATATGAGAAAGTCTAGGGAAGACCACTCCAGTTTTTTTTTTTTTTTAATAATGTTACTATGTGTGGTGAAGCACATTAAGGAGTCCATGGTGGTTTGTATTTTTTTTTATTTAATATAAACTAAAAACGTTGCACTCAGGGTTGGGTGGTGCAGATGAGCACTGCTGCAAAGCTGTGCATCCCTGGGGTGTTTAATTGTGAAATTGGCTGGTGAAGACGCAATCAGTTCAGCCAGTTTATTCATTGACACTCCGCAGGTTATAATCAAGGCACCTGCACACACAACTGGAATAAAGGAGCAAAAGTAAGTTAGATGAGTAGGAGAGCGAAAAGAGTGCGATCCAAAAAGGCGAAACAGGAAAGAATGAAAGCCAGAGGTAAAATCAAAGGAGAGAAAATAAAGGGAAAGTCTGGATCAATGCAAGGCCGGTGAAGTTAAGTGGGGGCAAGGTGGTCAGTGAAGAAGCCCCAAGCGGAGCAAAGATGCTCTATGTCATTGTTCAGTAGAAGTGGCTAACTGCTCCAAAATATCCCAATTGTCAGGGTTGGCAATGGGATAGAGAAGCAGGACTCATGGGGTTTCACGGATCCTGAGAGATGGAGGTGGAGAAAGAAGCCGTGCTTGATGGAGGGGGTGTCTCCTACTGCTGAACAGACCTTAAGGGTAAGCAGTAGAAGACGCAGAGATGAAATGATGGACTGATACTCCTGGTTTCTTTTTAATGAACAAATCCTGTGTTTTTACCTTGATTTCAACTATTTTTAGATTATGTGTTTACTGTTTGTGAATAAAAGCACTAAGCACTTTTTACGCCTACTCTTGTTGTTTGGGTCCTCATTTGCCCCAGTCCTAGGAATATGTCAACTGAAGGCAACGCAGACATCACACTAGATAAATGGAAGGTTTATAACGATGATAAATTAGAAATTTGGGAAGATGAGGAGTTTTTATTCTTGTTTTCTCAATAACTGAAAGAGATGGCTTAAAGGTGAAGCGGAGGTGAGTGGGCATCTAATTGTAAAAGTCTATTTGCAGGTGGTGTTGCATCTACTAGGAAATCGGCATGGTCCAAGGATACAGTTATGTGCTACTTGATGAAATTAAGCAATCTGTCCATTTCTTTTTATATCTGAAGGTATTTTGAACTACTTTCACTAGAACAGAATGTCTGGCAAATGAAATGGCATGAAAGTATCAAAATATACCATTCTCAAACTCGGTTAATTCAACTAACAATGCTCAAGTTATCAGATGTTCTATACATTAATATTCTTCTTTGCTTTGGGTTCAAGTGAGCTCTCATGTTGTAGAAAGGTTTATTTGGGTTTTTGCTGACTTGTTTTCTCTCTGCCTGTCTTTCTCAGCTTGTATTGGCTGGTGAGGTCTTTGCCTTGTATTCAAATATTTCTGTGAGAGAAACTGATTTGTTCTATAGTAACCTGTAGTAATCTGTGATGTAGCTGTTTTCCACTTAAACGTTTGTCGCTAAGATTTCTTCTTGAAACAAGGATCTATTTCACTCTCCATTAAAGTTGTATTGGTGTTACAAAATCAATAGAAGACTTATCAAGACGCATGAACAGAATGAGTCTTACTTTTCTGCATAGTGGTTTTTAGGTGAAAGCTGCACCTTCTATTCACTGGACTGCACTTCAGTTTTTGGCACTGATGGAAGCCTGCCTTATTCAGTTGTTTCCATTTTGTTCTTTATGGTAATGCAGTACTCTTCTTTTAGAACATTTTGCAGTTGTTAAAGAAGAATATTTTAACTTAAGCACTACATTTCACTAGTGCTACAGCAATATGATGCTCTGCATGTAATATGCCACCTATTCATATGCGTTTCCTCCAAAGATGTGGTACCTCCATGTCATCTGAACTCACAGGCTCCCGAAAGTAGTTAAAATGCATTACAATGGGAAAAAAGAGACTTTCCACAACAGATTTTGTTTTAGGATGTCAGTCCTTCGAGTGGACTATCTGTGAGCTATTTTTGCTTTTATGTATTTCAATAGAAGTCTATGCATGTATCTCTGTTTGAATTTACAGTTGTCACCTGATGATTAAAACAGTGCAATTACATTTTAATTAGTGCACATTAAAAAAAGACTTGAGGCACAGCACGCTGCAGTGGCTAAGACATGGCTCACTCAAGCTGGCCCAACTTTCCTATGTTTTTTGGTTCATTTTGTGACTTTCGGTAATTGGACTGATATGGCTCAGCATTATAAACATTTTTGTTGTGTATCCCAAATTGTTTCAGTACTCTTATTTCAATTACTCATATGTCTGCAGCGTTAATACATGAAGATTAATTGGCCTGTTCATACTATGTTACATACATTGTGCAGAACTTTCTAGATTGTGCAAATTTAATAAAGCTTTTGACTGCATAATTTAATTGTTTTTAAGTTATATTTATTGATATCACCTTCATTTTCAAGGCCATTTAAGATTTATTGGGATTTTATCTTTTTAATCAGTATTGCTTATTTAGTAATTTTCATGTTTTTTTAGGTTGCAAAAACATATGTTGTGGCTTATTAAAGAGCCACAAAATATGGTACATAGGATTTAAGACTTTGAGATAATTACCTTACCTGCAACTGTTAATATATTGGACGGCACACACAGTAGTCCTGGCTGAAAAGATACAGTTGTCTTTTAGTTGATAGCGGAGGTTACATGTTTTTTGGAAACTGTGACTAAGTGAAGAAAACCAATTCCCCCCAACCAAACCAATGGAACAAAGAAATGCTGACGTGTCGAGGAATAATTGTTAGCTCTTATGTGTTACTTTTATACAAAGTAGTACCTCTATGGCTGTTCCAGTGAACAAAGAGTCTGCTGCTCCACTTTGGAAAACTCGAGTTTGGTTCAGCTGAACAAGTCTTTTATGATGCTGTAAAGCAATACGTGCGGTCACTCCAGAACCAGTTGGACTTCTGTCAACCTAATTAAAAACAGAAGAATCTACAAATATTTAACAGGAACAGACAAGATTATGTACTGTATATTTTAAGAAAATAGAGCATTATGGTCACTGAACGGTTTTCACACAAAGGTGTCACTTAAGTCATGCAATATTCATCTGGCAAGTTTTGCATAATCTATTGGACAATAATTTAACATTAAGAAATGCACAGAGTCTTGTAGAGGAGACAAAAGTCAAGTTATAATTGTCATATGGCCAGCTGTAGAAGTTCTTTTTCTTACATCATACTGGCAATGCAAACCACTTCTGACTCAGTTTCTTCAAAAAATCATAGGTTCTGTAAAAACTTTGTCTTGGTGAATTGAGTACAAAGTGTTTTGTTAAAGCATATAAGCTATGATCCTAAAATATACAGTATTCAGTATATGACATAATGAATGGTCAGACTCTCTTTATATAATATATGCAGGCTCACCAAAAACATTTCCACATTTTAAGTTTCTTTGAGTACAAAACAGGCAAACTCTCAGTTCTCCTTAACTTCGGCATGAAATTCTCATGAACAAGACTCTTGACCAATATGGGGGGTGAGGCTCTTAAATTCAAAACGTCATTCAAATGAAGCTTTAGATATTTTGTTTATGATTATTTCAAAAGTATATATTTAACATTATTTTAGACAAAAACAGGGGTTTTGCACATTTACATTGTTTGCTATTCCACAGCACTATTGGCTTCTATTATAAATTAAACTTTTCCCTCTCCATTCTGCATGAAAACATGAGATTACATTTTTTTCTTGAGCACCACTACAAAGATGTAAGTAACATACAATAAATATTATTTTTGAGTGGAGCTTTAATCAGTCAGCCAATATCCTAACACAGGGTCACAGGGGTCTGCTGGAGCCAATCCCAGCCAACACAGGGAGCAAGGCAGGAACAAACCCCGGGGCAGGGCGCCAGCCCACCGCAGTGGAGTATTAATTTGAGGCTTTAATGCCAATACAGTGTCCTGATCTGTAACAATTTTAAATCAATTTTTAATCACGTTAATAACATTATTGAATACTGCCACTGGTGATGACTTCTGTAATAACACAGAGACCCGCAGGATGTCTGTGAACCCCCTGCCCCAAACACTATAGACGATTTCCATGGTTCATTGATTCAATTATTCAACAAGCCACCCAGTTTAATAATGTGGGATCATACATCTGTTTGTGAAACCACAATAGATAAGGACATACAAAGAAGCAGTGTTCAGGGTTCCAAACCAGCAAGGAGTTACTGTACTTCAATTATGCAGCCTAATCATACAAAAAAAAGAATTCTCTACTCATGAAAGCAGAGAAACCAATAGATACGTAATGTAAATGAGAGACAGGACACTTGAATTTCAGCCAGCAATAACAAAAGGATTAACATTTAAACAAAGTAAATATTTGCTTTATTACCTTAACCAATTATACAAATACATCCAGGCAACAAAGGGTACTTCGACAGTATGAAATAAGATAATATAGTGATTACAATTCTTTATCTAATACATAATCAAATCTATTTTTTAATCTCATGGTTAGTATAATGCAATATCCTCTAACCTGTGCATCTGCAAAAACACAGATGTTGGCAGTAGGCTCTTCAGAGTAATTGTCTTTTCCATCAGTGAGAATTGTTCCATAAAGGAAAGCCAGATCTGGGCTTTTGGGATGGTGAAGTGCAACCTAAAACAAAACATAACAAACAAACAAAAAAACTAAACTAAAAAGAAACTATTGTATTTCATGATTTTCATTTTTCTCATTATATGTTTGGTATATGCTTTTACGCAAGGTCACTTCCAAAATGAGGATGTGCTACAACTTTTTACAGATATGATTATACAAATGGAGCACAGGCAGGCTTGGTGACTTGCTTGGAGTCAAACAGGGTGTTGCAAGTGGGAACTGAACCGGCAACTCTGAATTTGCAATCCTGTTCCTTAGCCATGACACTGCACTGCCTTTTCATAATTCGATCAAGACATCATTGTTGCTGGGAGTGTGATAATTCTCCAGTTATTATGTATGGTGGGAGCTTCGCTAAATGACAAGATGTGTACACAGCCCACAAACCATAATACTGTAAAGAACCAGGTAACACACATTAGCAAGGCCATTTTAGTAGGAAGTGTTTACAAAAACTTTAATCTGGATCAAACACTTCTAGAAAGTATTGCAGTCATGCAAGTGCAAACAAACGTACATGATCCTGTTTATATTTTATAAAGAATCCCTAGCAAATTCTTACCTTGATTTTGTCTACTTTGAACAGATGAGCAGATTATATTTTTTTCTACAATGTCAGTACATACAGCCACAGTATATTCATCCACGCAGTCCAGTTATAGGGTTGCTGGAGTCTAGAGCCTCTTCTCACAGGTCAGGGACAAGTCCTCAGTCTACTGCACAGCACACTTATGCACAAACACCCACACCACAGTCACTGGCATCAGACCAATCTACAGCTGTGGATTAACACAAACATCTTTGGGATGTGGGATTAAAGCCTATGCAGACATGAAGAAAAATGCACAATCCATCCAGGTAGTGCCTAGGCCAGGTTTTGAACCAAGCACCCTGAAGCTGTGAGGCAGCAGCACTAATTAGTATGCCACCATGCCACATCAGCAGCTAAAGGTTTCTTCATTTTCTTCTTTAAGAAAACATGAATAACTCTAGGATAGCTCTTTTACTCAATAACTGACCAGATGTTGCTCATCCTCCTAAATGTTTCATTAGCAGCACTGTTTTTTACAAATTAATTGTGCTTAATCTTTGCTTATATTTTATGGTTTACCTGTTATGTGAAATTTCATAATTTTCTTCCAGGTTATAGTCAGGTCAGGTTGGGGAGCATGTACTGGTACAGCTCATTGCTGCATCCACTACATGACAAAACACCTCTGGATCCTGGTTGGCATGCCAGGCAGACACATGGTCCAGTCTCACCCTCTGTCTGCCGCAGCCAAGTGTTACATAGGCATCCCCTTGGCCTGGTCTAGCCGCTTGGGTCATCAGCAATGAAGATCCTGTGAGCCGGATCACCCTCGGGGAATCTCGCCACATGGTAGTAGTGCCGTAATTGCCAATCCTTCACAATGCAGGCAATGTGCCTCATTTGTGACTCCATGAACAAGTGCTCATTTGACACAAAGTCAAACCAACGATACCCAAGGATCCCCCGAGGAGACACAGTACCGAATGAGCCCAGTCAGGTCACTGGATAGCATCCATGTCTTGCAACCATATAGCAAGACAGGAAGCACCAGGACACTCAAGACTTGGATCTTTGTCCTTTTGCAAAGATAACTGGGGTGCCACACACCCCTTTCCAGTGACCTCATGACCCTTCATGCTCTTCTAATCCATCTACTGACTTCATAGGAAGAGTCACCATACACATGAATATCACTGCCGACAAGGTCGACACTCTCTCTGCAGACAGACACGCTGCTGATGGCTATGCCCAAGAGGTCATTAAAGTCCTGGTTATAGTGCAGCATGCTTAAGAATACAAAGTGGTTGCCACACATACATCAATTCATCATTAAGCCACTACCATCTTTTTTAAGAAAATAAGTTAGGCAGAGCTTTAATTAAAAGTTAAACACTTCATTTTCAAGACAAGCACATTTTCAGGCTCTGTGAGATTGCTTGTGTCTGCTGTCAGTTTTGGTTTTGCTCTTAATTTGTCTAGAAACACCTGTTATTTTAACCTTGCAGATTATAATTTATAATTCTGGTTAGGGCTCCCAGAAAATCTCTGCTACTCAAGATATAAAAAATCTTCAATGTTTACGGACAAATGTACTGTATTCACTGGTCACACTTACATATTTTGTACTGCTGTCAGTAATATGCTTGTTTCAACGGAGAGCACATTTATTTCATGTCATTAGACTGTAAATATATATATTTTTTTACTATAGTTATTTTTCAAAAGGACAATTAAGCTGGGTAGTACTGTATATGTCTTAGCAAATTGATGGGGGGTTAAAATGCCAAGTGTGGCCAACTAGGAGAAGACCTGGGGATGTCAAGGTGGTATTGTGCTTCCCAAATGTCCAAAGAGTGCATGAGAATTCCTCAGCAGGAGCTAAAGACTTGTGTCTAGGATAGGTGGCATAGTTTGAACAGATCAGCATATTTCAAATGAGACCCTCACAAAGATGAGTAAATGAAAGGTGAAGTGTATTTGGAAAAGTGAACAGAAGACTGCAAACAGGATTCCAGTGGTGAACCAATTTGAGGGCCATATTGACCGAAGGTCTCTGCTAAAAAAAACATCTATTTTACATTTTATGCTCCTGAATTTGTAATATTTACTTTTATTAGAGGCAATAAAGTTTCTCAGTTTAACATAATGCTACAATTTGTATTCTGCTTCCCCTAAAAACATACTGTAAATAAAATGAGCCATTTTCAGACATTTTAACTCATATCTCCATAATGCTATAAGCTTTTGACTACACAGTTTGGAAAAGAGTCGTGCAAACTACAGGGTGTCCTGCAAGCAAATACAGTGATTCACTGTCCGTCTATCATGTTCTGGTTCACTGCACGTTGCAAAATTCTTGGCAAATGAAGGAATAACTAATACATAAGCAAACAAGTTAGACAGTCAATGCAGTCATTTGTACTCAAAATAACCACATTACAATAAATATTTGCTTAAGTACATATAAATAGTTAAATTCTACATCTGCCCACCATTTGCAGAAACAGAACACCAAAAAGTACATTTAAGTAAAACATCAAGCAGAATGTAGTAATTCTCTTACCAACTCCATGGAGCTTGCAGGGCAAGTCACACACCACTGTAACCCTCCCAATATTTAAAATAATATATGACTTACTTTTATATGTGTATTTATTTCTCATCTGTTAATTTAGTTACCATAAAATTCCTTCTGGGTGACTGATACTGTATCATATCTGTAGTGATACAGCCACTTATGTCACTAATTTTATTCAGTGTTTCTGGTTTTATTCCACCCCACCAGACTGCTCTAAAATCATTCATACATTTTAAAAGTTTAACACAAATAATGGTCAGTTAGAGTGCATATACCTACCTGTGCTTTAACGGCATTTGTGACCGCAGTAGCTGCATCCACAAGGTCTCTGGTTTTCGACTGAGTGACATTCAGCCCAAATCTCTCTGCACTCACAAAGGCATAGAAAGCTCCACCATATCCAATATCCAAAATCACTTGGCCATATTCCGGTACATCAACAGAGATATCTGTGAGTATATGGCATTGAAATAATTAGTGAGGCCATTTTAGTTACAGGAAAACACTGCATAAACTCCTAACAGCTTGAAAAATAGACTTTTAATACCTAAGTAAGTAATGATGCTGCATTCCATATTTCACTGGAGTCATAACAGCTCAGAAATAATACAAATGCACAACACTCAAACCACTTTAGGTTCTTGCCTAGTAAACGCAGTTGAAATAAATCAAATATGGAAAGTAAAAGTATTTTTATTTAAACTGATACTCAGATTGTGCTTGATTTTAAACTTGCACAGTACTTACCACAGTTAAGTATTCAATATGGAGTTAACACATGTTATGATCTGTATGGCTCCATGTAGTGTATATGTATTAAGCTTCTTCAGTTTTACACGTATTGCTTACCACATTATGAAAAGCAAAACTTAATTCTGTTGACAAAACACAGCTTTGGGATTTAAGTATTCATTAACAACTTATGAATACTTATTGAATGCTGAATCCAGTAGGACACAACTGTGCTGACACATAACACTCACTGAGAAAAACAGACACACTGAAATAGACAATGCTGCTTCTGGTGTTAAGACTAGAGATGGCCATCCATTAGGGCGACTAAAACTGAGGGGCTCCATTTAGTAGCAAACACTATGGACACCGATGGGGAAACTCTAGAGCTCCATATGAGTTTCGACCAGCAATGACAACAGGAAGCTAGTGTTCATTTACCAAAAGACTGGGGCTATAAATGTAAACCACAGACTAACACAAAGACTGACACAAGTTACCATATGATCTACAAAACATGTCATTGTGTACTCTGCCCAAGCAACTTTTTCCTCTAATTAACAAAACGTCATTCTCTGAAAACTGTGTCTGCGGCATTACTCTCTAGTAACCTGCTTTGTCAGGGCTAACAGTTCTCTTCAAAGACAATGAAGGAGATAAAGGAGAATCCCTAAAAAGGAGTCTGTGAGTGGAAACTTAACCAACAGCCTCGGGGATGAAAGCACATATTGTTTGAAAGGATTAGCACTGCTGGGCAAAATATAATTAAAACAATGTCGTGGCAACGATTTTTATGATGGTGTTTTTATTTAAAAAAAAAAAAAGCCAAATTATATTACAAAAAAATAAATAAAAATATACTTCTATTATTTCTATTTCTGTAGAGGAAAAAAAAAAAATAAATCAAACACAATCACAGGCTCCAGACTGTACCTTGGTATGCTAAGAGTCATGCAGTGTTTACTGGGATTATCCTGTCCAAACTGATATTACAATGTTCAGCTGTATTATTTATGGACAGCACAAGATCCTTATTTGCACGTATCACTCAGACTACTTAAGGCAGGTTAATAAATCTAACAGGAGAGGAACACAAAACCAGATTGACTATGTAAGAACACACATTTGATCCAGTCTCACGTTTATCTGTTTGAGTGGCTGTTGAGTAACCTTCTGACCGGGGTGACTTCTTGGCCCCACCATGCCTAGGAGGGAGAGCGGAGGCAAAGGCAGGATGGCTGAGGTCTTTAATAATCCCATTTGCCTTTCTAGTGTCCTGAACAGACAGCACTTATTTGCCAGTAATATGCTGAGTCAACTGTGTCATCCCCTGTGCTGTGCTTAAGCAGGTACCAGGAAGGATGGATTTTTTTTTTTTCTTGCTGATCCAAAACTCTAATATGCCCTTTCCACAAACTTTTACAAGTGACCCAGAGATGGGAAAGCCTTCTTCCTATTTTTTAGCTGGTAATGATTTGCATTTATTCTGCCTCTCTCCTTTCACTTCCAAAAACTGATTTTTGAAATGAACAAAGTATTGTTGAACAGCACTTCACACAAAAGTATCAGAAGTGGACAAAGGGTACAATTTTGTTGTGGAGGAATTCCTTTATAATTAACCATGTAAGTTTGTTGGCTTTTTTGTGCCAATACGGTGACAGTTTCAGCTATCCCATTTTTTATTTTTAATGGTAGCTCACTTTACTTTGTCAGACATCAGTATATCTCAATATAGAATGAGAAAGGTTGGAAGCATGCATTGATAAAGTGTGTTGCTGCACCCACCACACTGACAAATCACCTCAAGATCCCAAATTAAGGCCTGAGCACAGCCGTACAACGGATGACACCTCAGCACCACACTAGTTTGAATGAGGTGAGGAATTTTACAGTGGCTGGAGTGCCAATCTTGCCACCAAACCCCTGAATTTTCCCTGCAAGGTGGAGGACCTGCTTACAGGGCTGGATGCAGGTAAATGTCATACCAAGGATGAAGCAATTGCAGGTTAAGGTCCTTGCTCAAGGGCCCAATGGTGTGGAATTTCTTCTGGCATTTACAGAATTCGAACCAGCAATTTTCCAATTGCCAGAGCAGAAACCCAACCTCAGAAACACCGCTCAGCCTATATAGAACAAGGTTGGGAGCATGCACTGATACGGCACCCACCACACGACAAACCACCTCTGAATCCCAGATTAGGATAATATAACTGTAACCTTGTAAATTAATTGTGTTTCCACCCAGAGTGTTATTTGTATTCAGTCAGAGCCGGTCAATCCATTAGGCAAAAAAGGCAGCCACCTAGAGAGCTGTCATCAGAAAGGGCGCCATTCATGAAATTTAAGGGGTGATTACTCTGAACACCAAAGGGAACACCACCCCCTTGTCAACTACCAAACTAGACAATGGGGGGGAAGTCTGTCCACCCCACCTATGGCTCCAAATGGGCTTAGATCGGTGCTGCATTCGGTGCAGCCTATCACATATTAATTCCAAGATGAGCATTTGCTCTTTGGAACCCCAATTCATGTGTCAGTACAACGCCAAACCAGCAAAGCATCAATCTTAAGGTATCACATACACTTTATATACTCATCGGATTTGAAAAGGCCAGCTACAAATATACATAGTGTTGCAGCATAAAACAAAATGTGGTCCTTGGTGTCTTTCCATGGTCTGGATCCTCTTTCTCCTCTATGCTTTATAAGTCAAAAAAGTGAAAAATTAGATAAGGTTGTTTTTGTTTTGAATCTGAACACCGAGACACTACAAACGCTCTTGTTTTATGAATTTGCCATTGCTTTGGATAGTTGGAAACGAGTTTACCTATCGATGACGAATCCCAGAAGAAAGTGCGAAAAGGACTACTAATGTCAGTTTCTTAAGTGGCATCATTATAGCGTAAATTACAGCTTAGAGTGAGCAGATATATGTATTTTTAAATGAAGGGTAGCAGCATCGAGAAAGCTGCTTAGTATGATCAATGGCTTTCATAATTGAAATTCTTAAATTAAGTGTTGCAGTTGGGATGCGTACTGTAGAGGAGTGGGCCCTTCAATGGACTGGTGTCCGGTCACAGATATGTCTGTGCCTAATGCTGCTGGGATTGGTTTAAGCAGGTTTGAGAATGTTATCTGTGCGTATGAGTTTGAGTATCTCTGGGTGATGGAACCAGAATTGGTGCCTGCTGTATACCCATTGTTGCTGGAGTAGCCTTCGAGCTCCATGACAAATTAATCAGATCAGGTTAGATTTTTAACTATTAACAGGGGACATTAATTTTATTCTGATAAGCATAATTTTGGATGGTGCAAATGCTTGTGTCTATAACGATTCAACACATTCGACTTCTTCACAGCAGAAAGAAAACAGTTGAGATAAAATTTGCTGCTAAAAATTTATATTTTGCCACTTTAGATGATGTTCCTGGAATTTAATGTCATATGTGATACTAATCCATGAATGAATGAAATGAGCTTTTAAATAACACTAAGTTAATGACCTTGTGTCGATGCACAGCATTGTTCACAGTGGCACATGCCTATTCCTGCCCATTCTCCTGTATGCTATAACAGGCGAATTTTTAAATGGTACAAAAGCTGCCATTCTACTAGACACTGTGCTGAATGAAAACAGCCTACAGTCAATCACTGCTTATGTAACACATCCACTATGAACCTATACTGGTAAAAATAGGTCCAACAAACAGTACTTACAAGATGTTTATTTTACATTAGCAATACATTCAATTTTAAGATTTTACTTATAGCTCCATGATGAAACCTTGGTAAAGTGTGAGAGCCGTCCAGCACCTTGGCTCCTTGGATACATTACCTTCCCTCTTTATTGCCATCCACTCTTCACAGCACTTAAAAAAAAATCTAAACTGATGTCAGAATGCATTCTAAACGTAATGACACACCTGTGGAGTTACAAAAAGGGACAGAATAAGAAATGAGACAATCAGAGGTACAACAAAAGTGGGAGAAATATCTAAGAAAGCACAGGAAAGTAAGTTGAAGTTGTATGGACAAGTGATGAGGACAGACAATAAACATGTGGGCAAAAGAGTGATGGACATGGGGAAGAAAATGCGAGGGAAGCCAAAGTAGGGGTTAACAGATAAAGTAAAAGAAAATCTGAAGAAAATGGTCTTGATTGGAGAGGAGGTGCAGGACCAAGCTCTACGGAGAAGGTTGATCAAGCATGTTGACCCCATATAGAAATGGGAAAAGATGAAGAGGAAGAAGATTATTACAAGCCCACAAAATTCCTCAAATGAAGACAGTATACTGGATTAAACTCCCTTTCAGTATCAACTATTTACTACTCGCCAAAAAGTTCTTAGTCTGACTGCTGAGATCTTTCAAAATCCGCAAATCCTGATGCATGGTAATTTAGGCTGAAACTTTATTTTACCAATGGTACTTTCTACATGTGTCCGCCCTGAAAGCTACTTTTTTCATTAACACATCAAGATTATTTTAACATATCATTAGAGCTATTTAATCCGTAGACCAGAACCCATCTTTTCGCACTACAGTGTCATTATGACTTCAAAATCTCCGAACATGTTTTTTGTAGAAGAAGACTCACCCGTGGCAAATGCAAAAGCTGGCACGCTGTGAAATCGAACTTTTCCAGTTCGTCCGTCGTTGATTTCGACAAATGCTTTCACCAACCCACACGGACAGTGAATGTTAACCTGTGCCTCGGGAGTTTGCGGCTTTCCCACCAGCCCGTAGTCTACAGCGTAGCGGCCGAGCGCGATGACCGCGTGCCCGCACATAGTGCTGTAGCCTTCGTTGTGCATGAAGAGGACACCCAGGTGCGCCTCGGGCAGCTCGCTTTGGACCAGCAGCGCCCCGTACATATCATAGTGGCCCCGCGGCTCGTGCATCAGCAGGCGTCGGAGGTGATCCAGCTTCTCTTGCACGTAACGTCGCTTCTCCAGGACAGTCTTGCCAGCAATGTCTGGGTAACCGCTAACGACTATTCTCAGCGGCTCTCCGCCAGTGTGCATATCGACTACCGAAAGAACCGGACCGTCGTGAGGTGGAAGCTTGGCCGCTTGCATTTGAGCGCTCTGAACTCGTTCACAACAGTAATTCGATAAGGGCACAAGTAGCTTCTTCACTTATGAACTTTTCCAGTATGGATAATTCTGCTGACGTGCGGAGGTCCAAAGTGCAAAACAAAAAGAATAAAGTCTCCCTTTCCAACACTTATTGATTGTGCAAGTTCCCTTTAAAGACTATTTATTACCCCAACACTTATAATTACACGGGTTTTCCCCGTAATTCTTTTCAACTAGTATTCAGATTTAGTGAATGGACGAATGTACTGGATCGAAAAACCACAAAGCGAAGCTACTTTCTTACGTCGTTTACAGGAAGATTGTCCTTCTACGCTACCCGTCTTAAGGATGTCAGTTGCGTCATATGCATGAGCACTGTGCGCAACTTAGTATTCTTTACACTGTTTAAGGAAGGACTTCAATAACAATAGCGCTTTCTTACGTACTGAAGTCAACGTAAAATACTTTCATAGGAAGAATGCCGTATCAGTGAAGATCGATCTCACGACATATGTGATATTTTTTCATTATAAAAAATCGCTTTAAGAAGTAATGGGTAAGGTTACCATTGTCGTTTCTGTCATTTTCATATCGCGTACTGGCAGTCAGTAGGTATAGCGGATTGGCATTAAAGGTCTTGAGTGTATCTGTATTACTAGCTGATGTCAACAATTAGCTCTTTACTAAATAGCAGTTAGATTTATTCACTTTTTTTCCTTTCAAGAGTACTTTTGTATAAGTGTTCTCCGAGAGTGGGTTTATTTGTGTTATTCTGGTTATTGCTTGAATAAATTTAAAGACGGCACGTTTCACACAATCAGAACAGTACACTATGTAAATGTGCTTGTATTCATTTCTTTTGAATAAAGTGAAAGTTGTTTAGATTGCTGTCTGCATTCCTGATGGCTTTAAATTGCAGTAAAAATACAAATAGATACTTTGGGTTTTTTTTACCTCCTCTTTACCAGGGGTGCTAATAATTGTGTTAGGGACTATATATATATATATATATATATATATATATATATATATATTTGTTTTTATTCTTGTTAGGTGTGGAGATGTTTCCAGCCTGTCCTGGTCTGTACTGTGGAAAACCAAAGATTTTTGAAAATTCTACATACGTACTGCTTGGAGAATGTGGTGTAAGTAAGATATCACATATCAAATATTTGTACACTTTTATTACCTGTAACATGGCCAGTGGTTTATATAATTTGTTACAGTGGGTGGTTAGTACTGCTGCTTAGCATATCTAGTTTTCTAGGTTTGAACTGTGCTCCGGATCATTATCCATATCGAGTTCATACAGTATCTTCTCTCTATGTCTGAGTAGTCTTTATTTCTCCGATATTCCATAGACATGCTTGTTAGGAGAATTGGTGATTCCAAATTGGGGCCATGTATGCACCTTGTGATGTGCCTGATGTTGCTGGGAAAGGCTCTAGGACTGGAATTGGATTAAGTGTGTTTATGGATGTTAGGTTATGATATATGAAAACAAATACAAAATATAAAATAATTTTCATTTTTGTACATTATGTGCATGAAAATATAACTTCAAAAGATAAAATAAAATAGATATGGCAGACATATTGCCTGCTACAACATTTAGTTACAGAAGATGGCAGGGTTACCTGTGACCTGGCAGCCTTCATGGGCAGGTGGGTGCAACTTCATTAGCCTTTGATTCTGTCATTTTTGTGTTATTGATCATTGTGATAAGAGCTATATGACATAATATTCATTTGATTGAAGGACGAAATGTCTATATTTAGTCAGTCAGTCAACCCGCTATATCCTATATCACGGGGGTCTGCTAGAGCCAATCCCAGCCAGCACAGGGTGCAAGGCAGGAATAAACCCGGGCAGGGCACCAGCCCACCACAGGACACACACACACACCCCAAGACAATTTAGGATCACCAATGCACCTAACCTGCATGACTTTGGACTGTCGGAGGAAACCCACGCAGACACAGGGAGAACATGCAAACTCCATGTAGGGAGGACCCGGGAAGAGAACCCAGGTCTCTTTACTGTGAGGCAGTAACGCTGTAACTGTGCAACCGTGTCGACCTGTCTATGTTTTATTAGGTATAATTGTGCTATTTAAAATATTAGCTGATTGGTGGGAAGGGGTGCAATTTTGGTGGTAATATCATTGTGTATAGTTTTAAGTTCAAAATTGTTTATTATGCAATTAGTGCATTGGAAGTAGGTTTACAGTTAGGACCTGCAGTGGCATTCCCCAACCTGATCCATCACCTAGATCCTTGTAGGTTGCCCTCTCTTACTGTATTATAATGTGTTTGTATGTCAAAACACTTTGTTCCATTCAAAAGGCATGCTTCTTTCAGACACCATTGAGACTGTGTTATGTCACAGCACTCAACATTCCTTCTTTCTGACATAGGGCTGCTCTGAAATTATCAAAGGCCAGCTACACAAGTTACAGTTGTGCTTGAAAGTTTGTGAACCCTTTAGAATTTTCTATATTTCTGCTTAAATATGAACTAAAACATCATCAGATTTTCACTCAAGTAATAAAAGTAGATAAAGAGAAACCAGTTAAACAAATGAGATGAAAATATTATACTTGGTCATTTATTTATTAAAGAAAATGATCGAATATTACATATTTGTGAGTGGCAAAAGTATGTGAACCTTTGCTTTCAGTATCTGGTGTGACCCCCCTTTGCAGCAATAACAGCAAATAAACGTTTTTGGTAACTTTTGATCATTCCTGCACACCGGCTTGGAAGAATTTTAGCCCATTCCACCCTACAGAACAGCTTCAACTCTGGGATGTTGGTGGGTTTCCTCACATGAACTGCTCGCTTCAGGTCCTTCCACAACATTTCGATTGGATTAAGGTCAGGACTTTGACTTGGCCATTCTAAAACATTAACTTTATTCTTCTTTAACCATTCTTTGGTAGAACGACTTGTGTGCTTAGGGTCGTTGTCTTGCTGCATGACCCACCTTCTCTTGAGATTCAGTTCATGGACAGATGTCCTGACATTTTCCTTTAGAATTCTCTGATATAATTCAGAATTCATTGTTCCATCAGTGAAGGCAAGCCGTACTGGCCCAGATGCAGCAAAACAGGCCCAAACCGTGATACTACCACCACCATGTTTCACAGATGGAATGAGGTTCTTATGCTGGAATGCAGTGTTTTCCTTTCTCCAAACATAACGCTTTTCATTTAAACCAAAAAGTTCTATTTTGGTCTCATCCGTCCACAAAACATTCTTCCAATAGCCTTCTGGTTTGTCCACGTGATCTTTAGCAAACTGCAGACGAGTAGCAATGATATTTTTGGAGAGCAGTGGCTTTCTCCTTGTAACCCTGCCATGCACACCATTGTTGTTTACTGTTCTCCTGATGGTGGACTCATGAACATGAACATTAGCCAATGTGAGAGAGGCCTTCAGTTGCTTAGAAGTTACCCTGGGGTCCTTTGTGACCTCCCGACTATTACACACCTTGCTCTTGGAGTGATCTTTGTTGGTCGACCACTCCTGGGGAGGGTAACAATGGTCTTGAATTTCCTCCATTTGTACACAATCTGTCTGACTGTGGATTGGTGGAGTCCAAACTCTTTAGAGATGGTTTTTTAACCTTTTCCAGCCTGATGAGCATCAACAACTCTTTTTGTGAGGTCCTCAGAAACCTCCTTTGTTCGTGCCATGATACGCTTCCACAAACGTGTTGTGAAGAGCAGACTTTAATAGATCCTGCTCTTTAAATAACACAGGGTGCCCACTCACACCTGATTGGCATCCCATTGATTGAAAACACCTGACTCGAATTTCACCTTCAAACTAACTGCTAATCCTAGACGTTCACATACTTTTGCTACTCACAAATATGTAATATTCAATCATTTCCCTTAAATAAATGACCAAGTATAATATTTTTGTCTCATTTGTTTAACTGTTTTCTCTTTATCTACTTTTAGGACTTGAGTGAAAATCTGATGTTGTTTTAGGTCAAAATTATGCAGAAATATAGAAATTTCCAAAGGGTTCACAAACTTTCAAGCACAACTGTACAGTACCTCAAAGAATAGTATCTCTGCTGTCTGCGAAGTGATGCTTATAGTCAAGTATTTAAAAAGAGTGTAAACAGTAACTTTTGAATGGCAAGAGCACTGTTTCATTGTAGGATCTCTAAACAAAAGATCTGTGTTGTTATGTCTCATCCGAAAAAAGAAAAAAAAAAATTGTTAAAACCACAGACCCCAGTAAACCTTGCATATCACTCAAGCCCATAAGCATGAAAAGTAGTTTACTTGGGAACAGCCAAAAAAATACATAGCAAGTCTGTAGAATAAATTGACAATTTTAGCTGGGAAAGGGAAGCAAAGCTGAAAGATCATCAAAATTATTTCTCTGCCCTTAGGAGTTTGTCAGTGACTTCTAATAATCACAAACTCAAAAGTGTGCATATTGTGTGTCTTGTTTGTGAGAGTGTGGTATGTACACAGACCTCTTTCTCTCAGAAATCAGTAAGCAGAAGTATTTTCATCAAAATTTAGCCAATTTCACCAGATGGTTTTTCCTAGCAAATAAAGTTTTAGTCTGTTGTCATATTTAAAGATGTACATACTTATATACTTTTTTCACCACTTTTCAAGGTGTGTCCTCGAGGAGAAAAAACAGATGCCGAAAAGATCTGTCAAAAGTGTGAGGATTCCCCCGAACTCTATGATTGGCTTTTTCTGGGCTTCATGGCAATGCTTCCTTTGGTTCTTCACTGGTTTTTTATTGAATGGTATACAGGAAAGAAAAGGTTTGTTTAATGTGTGATATGTAGCTTTCTCTTAAATGAAGTAATTCTATTGGAGCCAACGTTAACTTTATTGACTGAAAAATATGGCTGCCATTTTGTTTTCCTCATCTTTCATTTTATATTTGTTTTAATTTAAGTTGTAATTCTTCAGCTCTGCTTTTATGGGATTGTAGTGTTGCTGTGATCTCTTGTGTTTTTTTTTTTATTTGGATGATTCTTTGAGAATAGTAAGCAGCATGTATAATGTGTGGTGCTTTTGTCTACTAACAGATTTCCCAACAGTAAAAAAAAAAAAATCTTTAATTAGTTCATTTATTTAGTTAGAATTTTGAAAATTGGTTATTAGAACTTTAGCAATGTTAACTGTTAAAGTAGTGCAGTGTATATTGCTAATGAAGTGTAATTTTGAAGAGTTCAGAATTGGAGGCTTCTAACTCAGGACAGTGTGCATAACTAATATTCTTTTTGCATTCTTGTACACCATGCTGACTATGTTAGAAGTTGCTGAAATTTGTTTACGATTATTGTTAAAACATTTTATTGTGCATGCCTCATTTATCTTTATAATTATATGTGCTTAGTTCTAGTGCCCTTTTCCAACACATTACTGCATTGTTTGAGTGCAGTGCTGCAGCTGTCGTCACTCTGCTTGTAAATGACCCTCTTGGTTCATTGGCGGTCCGATCCTGCAAAGTGAAAATGCTGTCAGACTGGTACACAATGCTGTATAACCCAAGTCCGGATTATGTTAACACACTACATTGTACTCAGGAAGCAGTTTATCCCCTGTAAGTAATCAAGTGTTTTTGGCCTAGTAAATGCTAACCTCTTTTTCCCTCGTGTGAAGCTGACAGTTGTGTTTTTACATTATTTAATGATAGATTAATCAGTGGAGGAAAGTACATTCAAGATAATGCAAACATTTGAAGTAAATAAATAAAAGCTGTTTGTGTGATATGTGTTTTAACTAAATTCATGTTTATTCTAGGTACACCATCGTGTTAATTTACTATGCCTTCTGTCTGGCATTTATGATGCTACTGCGGCCTTTACTTGTGAAGAAGATTGCTTGTGGCTTGGGAAAATCCGATAGATTTAAAAGCATTTATGCAGCTCTGTACTTCTTTCCTATTCTGACTGTTCTTCAGGCTGTTGGAGGAGGTTTGCTGTGTACGTATTGCTGTGCTGTATTAATTACTGCTGACTTGTTCTTGCTTTGTCAGATGATTTTTTAAAAATATTTGTTACTGTGGTCTGTTCTTAATCTTAAATGTTCAAGTTCAAAATTTGACTGAAAAGAAGATTGATTTAGAAGGATGCATTGTATTCTACTTGAATAATATAGTGCCTCCTTATTATTATTATTATTATTATTATTATTTAGTGTGGATTTTACAGTTTTTAGTTAATGACATTCTGCTCTCTCAAGTTAACTGATTGTTTACTAGTTTGAATTTATTTCTGAAGAACACTTTCACATGATTTTTTATTTTTTTTTTATTATTAATTTTATTACAATCCATACAAAGCAATCATGTTTTTACAAAAAGAAGAATTGAGTTAAGAACAGATCAATCCCCACCCCTGAGAGAGAGAACAAGCCAACACTTTCACATGTTTAACAATAATTAATTTCTACTTTCATGGTAGTCGCATGGGTCAGACAGTATACTTTCAGTACAGAGTGACATTTAATTGGTATATAAACATGTCTGCTACTTACAGTTTCTTTAAAATACCCATACTGTAACAGTAGCTTGTCTTTGCATAGGTGATGTTACAGCAGACTTTTAAACTGCCTCTGGTTGGTTAGTTATTATATTAAATGCATTCTCTATTTGAGCTTGATAGATCTAAATGCATTTGTTATAAAAAATATATTGTTGAACCCTGGAAAGCTTTTATGTGTTCTTGGTATTAGGTGTGCCTTTCTCAAATACAGAAACACAACACTTACATTTTTTGTTGGGTATTAGACTATTGGAACGTTTGCATGGTTTAAAAAAAAAAAAATTATGTTTGCGTATTGGTAGATAGCAGTATTTTATAGTAACAAAGCAGAAATACTTTATTACTGTACTTGGGTATGTTTTGAGAATACTTCTGCTTTAATAATTTTCTCACTGGGAACTTTTATTTGAGTCACTTTCCAGAAAAGTAACTCCACTTTTACTTAAGTATGGCTGTTGTGTATTTTATACATCACGGACAAACAGTTAAAAACATATACAGTAGATATGGACACACAATTAAGTATAATTTCTTAGGTTTAAAAAGTGATTTTTTAGAAGTATAAGGTAGCAGTAAATTTCTTAATTTTTAAAAAATTGTCTAAAATCGGTTATTCTACTGTGAATGTATCAGTAAAATGTGATGCCAGTAGTAATCATTTTAAAAGAGTATTTGTATATTAGCAATGTCGTGTAATAGGATGTCAGCTAACTTTAGAATCTAAATCATATAAAGCAAATGTATGTCTGTTAGATAGATTATAACACCATATACCTCTGGGAATTAGCATCCTGAAAATGGGTAAGTAAAGTTTAGAAATACACATTTTTTTTGCTTGAAAAATAAATTCTGCATGCAAAGTAAAATTGAAAGTGTAAAAAGTGAAAATGATGCTATTAAATGTATTACTGAATATGTTTACAATTTAATGGATAGGTTGCCAAACACATTTATATTTTTGTTGTTTTAGATTATGCATTCCCATATATAATCCTTGTGCTCTCATTGATTACACTGGCTGTATACATGTCAGCTTCAGAAATCCAAGTAAGTCCTTTAAACGTCTGTGTATTTTAAGCTCCTGTTCATTTTCTAATCTGCTTTTGTTAGTACAGGGACAAAGTATATCCTGGTTAAATAAGAAAAAAGGCATCAACTGACTCTGGAAAGGTTCCTATTAATTACAGGGTACACTTGCTGAACAAACCGATACCCATTCACACAGGACCAACACAGAGTCAACCTGATCTGTATGCGTATGGGTTGTGGAAGGAAGCCAACTCGGATATTAGGGCATGCAAATTAAACACACAGACAAGATTTGGAATCATAAGGCAGCACCATTAAGTAATGTGATCCATTAACCAGTTTAATAATTCTGGTGAGCCAGAGCTTATCCCAATAGAATTTCATGCGAAGCCGAAACCATCCCTAAATGGTGTATCAGGCCAGTTTATAGCTGTTAGTAATTCTAACAGATGTGTCTTTTTGATATCGGAGGAAAACTAGTATTCTGTACCTTAAGCCTCTTGGTATTGTCTAGTAAATGGATGGTTATTCAAATATTATTTTTTTATTCTTCTCATTTGTAGATTAATCTTTCAGGTGACTTTAGGCCTCTGCTGCATGGCATTTCCTGAGCTTGAACTTTGTTGCCAGGCAATTTAGCTTCTAGAAATTTTTCATGTTGTTACATACATAGATTTAACAAACTGTAAATATAACTAACAACATAATACAGGGTGGGCCATTTATATGGATACACCTTAATAAAATGGGAATGGTTGGTGATATTAACTTCCTGTTTGTGGCACATTAGTATATGTGAGGGGGGAAACTTTTCAAGATGGGTGGTGACCATGGTGGCCATTTGGAAGTCGGCCATTTTGGATCCAACTTTTGTTTTTTCAATAGGAAGAGGGTCATGTGACACATCAAACTTATTGGGAATTTCACAAGAAAAACAATGGTGTACTTGGTTTTAACGTAACTTTATTCTTTCATGAGTTATTTACAAGTTTCTGACCACTTATAAAATGTGTTCAATGTGCTGCCCATTGTGTTGGATTGTCAGTGCAACCCTCTTCTCCCACTCTTCACACACTGATAGCAACAGTGAACAGAGAAATGCTAGCACAGGCTTCCAGTATCCGTAGTTTCAGGTGCTGCACATCTCGTATCTTCACAGCATAGACAATTGCCTTCAGATGACCCCAAAGATAAAAGTCTAAGGGGGTCAGATCGGGAGACCTTGGGGGCCATTCAACTGGCCCGCGACGACCAATCCACTTTCCAGGAAACTGTTCATCTAGGAATGCTCGGACCTGACACCCATAATGTGGTGGTGCACCATCTTGCTGGAAAAACTCAGGGAACGTGCCAGCTTCAGTGCATAAAGAGGGAAACACATCATCATGTAGCAATTTTGCATATCCAGTGGCTTTGAGGTTTCCATTGATGAAGAATGGCCCCACTATCTTTGTACCCCATACACCACACCATACCATCAATTTTTTTGTTCCAACAGTCTTGGAGGGATCTATCCAATGTGGGTTAGTGTCAGACCAATAGCGGTGGTTTTGTTTGTTAACTTCACCATTCACATAAAAGTTTGCCTCATCACTGAACAAAATCTTCTCGTAAACTGAGGGTCCTGTTCCAATTTTTGTTTTGCCCATTCTGCAAATTCAGTGCGCCGATCTGGGTCATCCTCGTTGAGATGCTGCAGTAGCTGGAGTTTGTAAGGGTGCCATTTGTGAGTAGCTAATATCCGCCGAAGGGATGTTCGACTAATGCCACTCTCCAGTGACATGCGGCGAGTGCTACGCTGTGGGCTCTTGCTGAATGAAGCTAGGACAGCCACTGATGTTTCTTCATTAGTGACAGTTTTCATGCGTCCACATTTTGGCAAATCCAACACTGAACCAGTTTCACGAAACTTAGCAAGCAGTTTGCTAACTGTAGCATGGGAGATGGGTGGTCTCGTAGGGTGTCTTGCATTGAAATCTGCTGCAATGACCCGGTTACTGCGTTCACCAGACATCAACACAATTTCTATCCGCTCCTCACGTGTTAACCTCTGCGACATGTCAATGGCTGTAAACAAAGAGAAACTTGTAAATAACTCATGAAAGAATAAAGTTACGTTAAAACCAAGCACACCATTGTTTTTCTTGTGAAATTCCCAATAAGTTTGATGTGTCACATGACCCTCTTCCTATTGAAAAAACTAAAGTTGGATCCAAAATGGCCGACTTCCAAATGGCCACCATGGTCACCACCCATCTTGAAAAGTTTCCCCCCTCACATATACTAATGTGCCACAAACAGGAAGTTAATATCACCAACCGTTCCCATTTTATTAAGGTGTATCCATATAAATGGCCCACCCTGTATACAATATATGACACCGTCACATTATATACAGCAGTAGTGAATGGTAATATATTGCAAAGAAACACACATATGTAAAACAATTTTATACTGCAGAATTGCAGCCATATAATGTATGGTATAAGTCTTTATGAAGTAAGTAATTTAGGTTGAATGGATGAGTTTGGAGGTCAGGAAGAGACAGATGAATCAGAGGCTGTGTTTAACCAGTATGTACCAAGTGGTTCTTGGTTTTAGTGAGTGGTAACATTTCGGTGACAGTAATAACTAAAAGAGATGGTTACCTGTTGTGAGTATAGGCCTTGTTTATATTTTCTCCATTTTCCTGATCTCGTCATGTATACTGGTTTTCAGTATAGTGCAGTTTCAGGCCTATAATCCTTTTTGCTCTCCAAATGACCTGCTGTAGATTGTTTTTAAGAGGAACCGCTACCCCGGACAGTTATGAAGAATTTCAAGATTACTGTTCTATAATGCCAAATCAGCACTAATTAGGACAAGTTAAACTTTCAAAGCTGGCGGAGAGAAAAAAGAACTTAATGACTTTTTTGAGAAAGGAAGTAATGTTATCATCCCGATTCAGAATGCTAGAGTTAGCAGTGCCAAGAAAGTTGCAATGATTCTACCCTGTTGTGTTGACTGTTTATAACCAGTGGTGTAGAAGATGGAGCATGTCTCTTAAGATATGTAACCATTACCACTGCTTTCAGAATAGTGTGGTTGAGATTGTTGATTTTCACACCAGCTGATACATCTTTTGATAAACTCCGGGCATCAGTGAGCCCAAAACCCCAACACAATCACAAATAACATGTCCTTTATCAAAACTAAATAAAGGTTTTATTTAAATACCTCCAAAAGTATTATCAATACGCACAAAACACTGGTCTTTTTCTCTCCACAATATGTACTCACACCACCGCACTGCCCTCCTTCAGTCAAGTGTTGCCTCTCTACCACCCAGCTCCGACTCGCCTGAGTAAGGAAGTGCGGTCCCTTTCATTACAGACCCGGGAGTACTTCCGGTGCTAGGGTGATTGCCTAATAGAAGTACTTCCGGGTCACACAGAATTCCATTATTTGAGTAGGGAGCTTGTTTCCCTGGAACGCCCTCTTGCTGCACCCCGTGACCCCAGCAGGGCTACCCTGCTAGACTAAATTTCCTGGCATGCCCTGCTGGCTTCCTACTGGGTTGGGATATCCAGGACTGCTGACATCTAGCGTGCTGGGGGAATAACAGTTCCCTAGAGATCTCTCTGCTTCTATAGGAGCTGTCCGTCCATTTCTTCCTTCCTGGTCTGCTTCCTTTTCTGTCTGGGATGTCCGGCCAGCCCGTGTGGCATCTACAATTTCTAATATGGCACATCACCCCCATCTGTGACCAGGCCAGTCATCATAGTGTTCCTAGGAAACTTAATTAGTTTTCTAGATTGGTGACTGAAGGTGTAGTCATTGGTATGGAGAGAGCAAAGGCGACTAGTCATAACACACCATTGACAGGGACACCATGTTCCCAATCAGGGGCCTTAACTGAAATTTATCAGGTTCATTGTCTGCTATCTCTTCCTTAGAAAGCCAGAGGTCCAGAGACATATAGCATACTCCAAGATCATACTGAGAAGTTTGCCATAGAGAAGCTTTGAGAAGATTCTGCTAAATGCTGACATAGAGGGTTGTTTCAGTTTCTTTGAGCAATCTTGCATTTGCAGAATGAAAATTGATGTATTTACTTAGTAGTCCTCTTTGTTGGTAGCATACTAATCAGTGCAGTTCCATCAGAACCTTTAGATGACAAGGTTTGACACTCAGTCTTGTACTTCCCCCATGTCTGGATGGGTTCTGCTTGGGGTACTCAGGTTTTCCTCATACATCCCAGAGAAGAAGTTTAGATTACATGGTCAATATAAACTATAATTGCATGAGTGTGTGTGTGTGCGCCACAGACTTGGATCCCATGTTTTCCCATTGCTGCTATGATACGTTCTGGATGTCTGTATACCTAGAATTGTTTAAAGAGAATTTAGAAAACAGATTGGTGGATGGCTGTTTTTTTAAGAAGCATTTGTCAAAGTGATGCATATAAATATCCTGGAATTACTGGACAGCAAAAATAAAGATTCTTTACTGTTTGTAGAAGAAGCTAGTAAGGTGAGTTTCCTCAGTGAAAAACTTGTTTTTGCCATTTTTCAACAGTGTATTTGTGGGAGAGATTGACATTTCAGATTTAGCTTTAACCTTGGCCTGTACAGTATAATGTTCACATAAATTTTCATAACTGCATGATTTACAGACAGTGATGTAGTTTCCTTCACAATATGATGAGGACATTACACCCAATTTGGGGTAGCTTGCCCTACTACAAGTTGGTGCCACTGTCTGCTTACAGTCAATTACTGTGCTGCTGAAATGCCACAATTGAGATGTAAGATTTCTTTCAAGTCACATTTACAAGATTTCAGGTTATTAGTTTTCATACTGAAGCAAATGCACAGTTCATGTTCATATTCTGGGCCTATCATTATTTCCTAAGGTATGCGTTGTTTTTTTATTTTTTTCATAACACTGGTGATCCATCAGTTCCACAAGCAATAAGACCTTTTGAAGTTGCTTTCCCATCACATTGTGCTGCATAATTTTGATTTAAAAGAAGATTTCATGGCATGCACTAAAAGCAGCGATAGCAGGTTGTTATACAAATATATAAAACCAAAACTAAAAATAAGAAACCTAATTTGAATTCTAAATAAGTTAAAACATTTTATTTATTCCGCATCAAGAGAAGTCAGATGAGGTGGCTTGGGCATCTGATCAGGATGCCTCCTGGACACCTCCCTGGTGAGGTGTTCTGGGCACGTCCAACCGGGAGGAGGCCCCGGGGAAGACCCAGGACACGCTGGAGGGACTATGTCTCCCGGCTGGCCTGGGAACGCCTTGGGATTCTCCTGGAAGAGCTGGAAGAAGTGGCCGGGGAGAGAGAAGTCTGGGCCTCTCTGCTTAAGGTGCTGCCCCCGTGACCCGACCTTGGATAAGCGGAAGAGGATGGATGGATGGATTTTATTTATGCATTCGTCTTTAAACATTAATTTTACTGCAAATGAAACAGAAAATTATTAATTTAGTTTTTAATCTTTGAACCGGAAAACATCATTATCCAGAGTATAAATATCACCATATTTTAAATGAGCTTAAAGACTTCTGTTAACGAGGTAGCTAGTATGTTACTGTAATGGCTAACTATGCTGATTTTTAAGAATCTTCTTATATTATAATGTATGTTAGAAACCCAGTCTCGGCAGCAAACCAGATCTTAAAATCATTAAAAACTTTAGTAGTGCTTATGTAACTATGAACTTAATTAAAATCACACAGGATTCAGAGGGGGTTATTTTCAAAAGCTGCATGTCAAGTTTATTGCCAATAAGTCAGCTAGTTTTGTTATCCATGAGGCTGAATTGAAAAGCCAGTAACTCTCTGTGCCATTTTACCACAGACCGACTTCTTCAAGTAATTTAGTTCATGATTGGTATAAAACGTGTGAAAGCATGCGGTGTTATTCATAATGCTTATGATAGAAGGGTGCCATGACCTGTTGATTGTGTTTGGTCAGAAGTTGGTGGGATTGGCCATCTCTGTTGATAGAATACAATTAGTCTTTGCGTATTTGAGAAAATCCCACAGGGCAGGTACATCCCTTCACCTGTGCTATGCATTTGTTTCACCAGCAGATTGTCACCTTCCCGTTGTCTGGATTTGTTCACACCTATTCTCCAAGCGAAAGTGCAGAAACGAAAGAGTCGGTGTTTGTTTTCATACAGACCTGCTGATATTCTCTAAGGGAACCTTTATATTACCAATATCATGACAATACATTATTAAAATGTCAATTAGACAAAATGTCTTGATGTTGCATTTTTTTAGTCATTATCATAAGTTGGGTCTAAGAATGTTGCATTATCTGCTGACACTGATGGTACTGACTTATTGTGCCCCTCTATTTTATTTTTTGTGACATTCTGAGAAGGAGTTAAAAATGAAATGCTAATGTGTTCCTTTTGCATACTGAAAAAGTACCAAATTTTAGCTTACAATGTAACATTAATTTCTATTGTTTTCTTTCTTTCACCAGTCTTTAAAGAACCTTGTGGCTAAGAAGAAGCGTCTGGTTGTACTCTTCAGTCATTGGTTGCTTCATGGATATGGAATTATTTCTATCTCTAGATTAGACAAACTAGAACAGTCTCTTCCCCTTTTAGCCCTGGTACCTGCACCTGCGATATTTTACCTGATCACTGCTAAATTTACTGAACCAAACAGAATATTATCAGAAGGAGGAAATGGTCATTAAATGAAATTTACAGGAAAACAGAGTCCGTATTTATGTTTGTAGTACAAAAATGTACAAAGATAATTTATTTCCTGACCCTGAATTTGTTTTTCCACACAATTCAGCTTTTTTGAAAGTTAAAGTGTTATAAGTGTATTCTTTTGTAAATATGTGTATATATGTACAGATGTTTCCAAATATAAATGTTGTGACTCTAGCAGATGTAAAAATGTCATTTCTCTGATATACATTTAAATGTTTATAGAGAGTTTACGACAAATACTTAACACTGTGATATTTAATCATATCAACATTAAGTCATTTTAGCAGGCTGGCCATCTTGCCAAGTCATTTTGGACTTGTACGGTTCTCTGTCCCACTATGGATTGGGGTTCTGTCTATGCTGTATTTGCACCGTATTAGTGGGGACAAGCCACAGTTTACTATCGCTTAGATGACAAAGTGGCACAGTTGCAGGTTTGGTTTCTAACCAGCCGATTGCCTTTAACCAAAATTAACTTTAAGCACATCAGACAATGTGTGTTTCTGAAGGAAATCTACCATAACATACATTAAAAATCTTTTACTTTGTATGGTACTGTTTTGTTTTTACTTGACAATTACAATAAAACTGTTGAGTACAAGTTCCAAGACTGCTTTAAAGTTTGCATTTTTGCAAAGTGTTAATGTATTATCTAACGGTCTATGATTATTTACGCAAAAAAAATCTTCTCAAGTACACTGTTTAAATAAGCAACAGGCACATTTACTGTTAATTTACTGAATTTATTTACAATCCATATGCATTATAAACCATTACATTGTGGTGTTTCTCGGGAGTGCTGTTTGATGTCCAAAAACGGAAGCAATCCCACTAAGCTCATCTTGAAATTTGACGTTGATTCCTCCAATTTTCTTTTGTCTTTGTTCAATTTGTTTTAGAAGTTTGTATATTTCATCTAGGATAGCCTGGTCACTCTCAGAATACTCCTGCCAAGAATAAATTAATAAGCAATGCAGATGTGAGTATGTCATAAATACTGAAAATGGATCAATGAATTTGCTTAATGCTTACCTCTTGAACTGAGACATCTCCAAGCCATGCATTTATTAGAAGCTCTGTAGGGGATATAAAAATAAGTGAAACTGTGTACGATGAACTGTATATTATATGTCCTTTCATCATTACACAATTACCTGGTTTTAATTACTGTAGGTAATGTGGTCCCACTTAAGTCACTGGTATATGTTTTTTTTTTTTATTAAACTGTAAAATTCCTTGACAAGTCAGCAGTTTCTAACCATTTAACTAGTATTAAACAGAAGTGTATATTTCACATTTTAAACATGTGAAGTGTGAATCAATAAGCAAGAAAGGTAAAACAATAATTAGCACTTCTTACCAAACACCTTAGTTATCTCATCTTGAATCCTTTTAATGTTTTTGGTATGATCTTCTGCCTCCACTCTCAAGTTTTCAATATCATTGTTTAGTTGACAGTTACACTGTAAATTATATAAAAAAAGGACAAGCATATATTTAGTATGTATTTTTCAGAAACTCTTTGTTAATGTTTCAGGGCTAACTGAATGTTACAACTATTTGTTACTCAGAACTTCTGAAACATTTACGGTGTTTCTCCCAGGGCTTTATCTTTCACTCGAGCTCCTGCTGCCTTTCTGCTCGCACACCACAATCACACAGAGGCTAAAGCGTCAACTCCAGTTCCTCCAATGAGACAAGGCCATGCAGAGGCACACTTTATAGAACGTGGCTGCAGACTGACACTGCCTTTCACTTTTATGGAGGATGTGATCAGCTGAGCACTGGCTGGCCTGCTGCACTGCTCATTTTAAGTGTTTTGTATTGACGTCTCACTCTTCTTCTTTAACTGCTTCGGTTATGGCATATATTAGCGTCTCATATAAGCTGATAACATACATATTTTAAAAAACACTTTACTTTGTGTAGCATTATATGCATTTTGATTTTTATTTGAATTTTTAATATTTAATTTTACTTTGGCCAAACTTGTGCTTATACGTGTCCTCACTGGATTTTCAGTACACATAACTGGAAAATAAGCTTTCTGTGCCAGATTTTTTTTACATATTCTTTTCACAGCTGCAGACAAGATACAGCATAGCAAAAGCTGTTGTAAAATATCTGATATTGCTGTTGCCAGTTTTCATTGAGGATATAGTAATTGGCCTTATTAGTTGTTATGTACGGCTCACGGATGCCACTTTACATTTCATGACTTTAAATCTTGGCACATAGATTCCTGAGTATAAAGCCATGCAGCATCTGGAAGGGAATGAGTGTGCAACATGCATGAATATGTAGACATGAATAAACACACACCAGAAACTCCAATTTAAATAACCCACGTACAGAATACAGACTTCAAGGGCAGATGCAGATGTGTGTGCTTATACTCATAGTACTGCGTGCAAGCATGTGTGCCATTTCCTTCATCACCCTTGGCACCATTTATCATTGCCAGTTTTTACACATGGCCAAGCATATTTTACTTGGTCGAAAGCAATCTTGTGAGCAAAAGTTAAAGCTCTTGATAAAGAAATGCAAGAGAAACTTAACTCCGAATGAAGACCGGGTGTTTACTTAAATTATTGGACATATGGACATGGTAATGCTTAAACATGTTCCGTAATTCACAAAAGAGTTGTGTAAGCATACATACAAGCATATATATTGTGATAGATGGCCAGGAACCCTGCCCCGCCAGGATACTTGGAGGAAGGAGGAACCGATGAGAGCGGCACTTCTTTTCCCCTGGGTACCCAGCTGGTCCTTGATCCCTGGGGGGACAGCACTTCCGGGACACCAGGAGGTGCTGACAGACCAGGGATGGTTTATGTCTGGAGTGCTTCCGAGTGCAAGGGCAGCACTTCTGTCACACTTGGGAGTGCTACTGGAAGTCCGTCATCAGGCACCTGGAGCACTTCCGGGACAGGATAAATGGGGGGCCGCCTCACTCCAGTCAGGGTGGCGGAGTCGGGTGGAAGTGGACAGAGCTTGCGAGAGAGGAGTGGAGGCGGCCGAAGGACCAAGGACTGAGAGTGAAAACTGTAAATAGTGTAATAAACGTGTGTGTTTGGTCATTGCGGTGTCGTGTCTGTCTGTGGCCGGGCTAGCTTTTACTAATATATATATTAGTCACTTAGCCAGTAATAACACAAGTGAGGCGAGCACATTGGCAAAACGAAACCTCTGAAGAAAGACAAAGTCACTTAACCGCTAATAACACAAGTGAGGTGAGCAATTCGGCAAAACGAAACCTGAAGCAAGGCAAAGTCACTTAGCCAGTAATAACACAAGCGAGGTGAGCACATCGGCAAAACGGTATCCCTTTAACTACTACATAAACAATGTGAGCACGGTGGCAAAACTAAACCTCCCAGGACAGAGACACCCAGTGTAGTTCCTTTCAATTACCTGACATCTCCAGATTTCAATTTTTTTTCTGATGATTTCAATAGTTTCTAGGACCCCGGGCTTTTTACAGCACAGGCTTACACAGCTAGTATAATATATGAATAAAAATGAATCTTGAGTCTTGAATCCTGGGGTCAAATATTTCTTCAGGTTTGAGTTTATGTATGGCCATGATGGACAGTGCCAATTCAAAAGGCAAAAATTTCACCAGAACCAATGAATGAAATCAAAAATCAGCAATAGTGTTTAAAATGATGACATTTAACCTGGGAGAACAAAGTAAACCAAACAGCCAATAAAATGTGCAAAATAAAAGATAAATAGGCCATTTAAAAACCTGGCAGGACCTAATCAATAATATTTTAGAATAAGAATTTATACTGGGGGGAAAAAGGCTCCTTTCTCTCTTTACTACTCTCAATTTTGTTACTCTGGCTGTTGACCTTCCTCTCTTTCTCATGGGTGTGGGATTTAAATTTCATTTTGTTAAGTTTGACTTGATTTTATGGAATGCTATATGCTTTTAATAAATTCAATAAAAGATAAAAAAAAAAAAAGAAATATAGGCCATTCCTAACTACTGTCATACATGTGTGTATAGGAGGAAGCTGAGTGGACCGAAAGAAGGTAATTCCACGCCAGGCCAGGGGCAGCGGGGCACACTAAACCTTTCTCTATTTTCTCTGCAGACCAAACACGGTCAAAACCTGCCTAATTTCTCATAACAAGACATCACTTCCTGTTATTGCCCTTTAACGACGTTAGTTCCAGTTCTTGGCCCAAAGAGTGATGCCACTTCTGGTTCTGACTCCCAGTAAGACGTCACTTCCGGTTCCAGCCCCAAGAAAGAAGTCACTTCCAGTTCTGGGCCCAAAGAGTGATGTCACTTCCACTTCCGACATAGATAACATCACTTCCTTTGATGGCTTTTAAGTCTGCCAGCTTTGCCACTACTCATCAGTTCATGTTGAGAACTCGTCCTGAGCACATCTATGCAATTTAACCTTTGCAGCCATGCACAATATATGGGTGGCTGCCCCAGATCTTTTTGTGTGTCCAATGGTGACTTCTTTCACACTACATATGGCAAATTGTTTAGGTTTTTAAACATGCTCAAATGTCTGATGATGCGCAAAACAGTGCATGAACATCTTAAATGGCAGTGACTCCAGGAAGTCACACATCGTGATTTCTGGTGGACCTGTCATTAACAACAATGTGGACACAGTTCTCTAAACACACACAAAATGGTGGCACCCATGCTCAAATCTAAAAACAAAATGATTTTGTGATAACATTATAACTAAGACAAATACTAAATAATATTTCTAAGTTGAAAATATGAGGCAAAATACATGGAGAATCATGTGCTGTATGTTTGAAAAAACAGGATTGTGTGTACAGTCAACCCTCGTTTATCGCGGTTAATCCGTTCCAGACTCTGCCGCGATACATGAATTTCCGCGAAGTAGGATTCTTTATTTATAAATCGAATATTTTCGCAGTTAGAGCATAGAAAACCTGTTTACGACCTTCTAAATACAGTAATCCCTCCTCGATCGCGGGGGTTGCGTTCCAGACCCCCCCGCGATAGGTGAAAATCCGCGAAGTAGAAACCATATGTTTGTGTGGTTATTTTTATATATTTTAAGCCCTTATAAACTCTCCCACACTGTTAACATTATTAGAGCCCTCTAGACATGAAATAACACCCTTTAGTCAAACATTTAAACTGTGCTCCATGACAAGACAGAGATGACAGTTCTTTCTCACAAGTAAAAGAATGCAAACATATCTTATCTTCAAAGGAGCACCGTGAAGAGCAGATAATGTCAGAGAGAGCGCTTGATAAGAAAAGCAAACAATCAAAAAATCAATACGTGCTTTTAAGTATACAGAAGCACCGGCGATAAAGCGGCATTTTGTAGAGGAGCGTCCTATCTTCTAGGCAAACAGCCACTGTGTAAACAGCCCCTCTGCTCACACCCCCTCCATCAGGCAGAGAGAGTGAGAAAGATAGAGAGAAGCAAACAAAACAAGCGCCACGCGGGAAGCATATCTTATATCATTGAGGAGGTTTAGTTAATATGTAATACATGCTCTGATTGGGTAGCTTCTAAGCAATCCGCCAATAGCGTCCCTTGTATGAAATCAACTTGGCAATCAAACTGAGGAAGCATGTACTTTAAATTAAAAGACCCATTGTCCAGAAAGCGCGAACCAGAAAAATCCGTGATATATATTTAGATGTGCTTACATTTAAAATCCGCGATAGAGTGAAGCCGCGAAAGTCGAAGTGCGATATAGCGAGGGATTACTGTATAGACAAACACTAAAATGGGTAAGAATTAAATAAATTCCAGCTGTGTACTGTATTTATGAATCAGACAAATCTGTGGCGTTTGTAGCACCCACTTAAAAAGTACAGCAGATGCACAAGCAACGTTTGGCTTCAAGTTCTATAGAGGAGGTAAAGGTAAAGGAGCAAATATCTGTTAAGACTTTCCTGGTATTGCCAAATAAAAGAAATTATTCTCTGAAATGAAAAGCTCTCACGGTTAAGCATTGTGCAATTTTAATTTACCAGATGTAATCGGGAGTTCTCCAAGTTCACCAGCTCCAGTCTTGAACCGTGCTCATAAATGCTTCGTTCGGTACTGTTTATTACAGCAGCCTGATTCTTTAGTTGTTCCATCCTTAATGCACTCAGCGTATCGAGTTCCATTTTTAGGGCTTTCTGCAAGATATTTAAAGCACAGATTAAAATCTAGAATAAAATAATTCAAGACATTTTGCTTCCTACATCAGCATATAATCTGAGGAAATTTATTAGCTTAATTAAAATATGTTTACATTACCTTTCCTTTTAAAGTTGCCGTTGTATCATTGTTAAATTTACAAATTAATTGTTCCAAATTTTTCACCTGGATTTTTAAAGCTGAAAAATAAGAAATTCAAGTTAAAGTTCAACCTAACTAATCATATTAGTATGCAAAAAGAAGACAATTAAGTATTGTGTAAACCCTGACATAATTTATGAATTAGATGTTCATACTGAAGTTTGAAATACGTCTGTGATAAATGATCTTCACCTCTGTGATGAGCTAGATTATCTTTATACTGTATATATTGTATCTACCATTTATATTTTTGTTTATTCCACTTCATCTTTTGGTATCTGTGCCAAAAATTCAAAAAGTAAGTATTGGCTAACGTCAACCTTTTTTGGATTCACATATTCCGAAACAGTAATTTTAAAAAAGTGATCTTTTGGTCAATCCATTCTCAATTATATAAATACTATATTTTTATTGAAGGTCTCAGTTTTCTATTACCAACAGATTGTTTCTTTTTATCTTCATAGTTTAGCTGGGCTGCTTCCAAATCTGCAATGGCCTCCTGTAGAATAGGACGGCTTGTCTTTAGTTGCTCTTCTTTTTTCAGTTGATTTTGTGATAAGGCTTCTGTGCGGTTCTGGAGATTCAAGATAAACAATGCCAATAATAGTTCACACATATCTATAAAGATGAGAGATGAATATTAAAAAAACTCGTGAGTAAATGGTAGCACATTTACTTTCAGTGTTACTGCTACTGCAATCTTTTGCTCTTTTCATAAAGTATACAATTTGTGAATAATTGTATTTTATTTTCTAAAATAGAATGCTTATCACTTTCATTAAACATCATAGATAAAGAACCTGTTGGCTTAAATTAGACTACACATATGTTAGTCTCTAGTTTTGTGTTTCATCAACACCACCTCAGATTTTTTTTTTATTATTAATTTCATTAAAAGCAAGAAACATTCCATACAATCAAGTTAAGCTTAACAGAGCTAAGTTCAACCTCCACTCGAAGAAAGAGAGGAAGGCCAGCAGCCGCAGTAAAACCTTAAAAGTAGAAAAGAGGGGAGAGAATCCTTTTCTCCAATATAAATGCTTACTCTATAATGTTATTGATTACATCCTGCCAGGTTCTAAAAGAGTTTTGAACACATCCTGTAAGTAAGAATTTGATTTTTTCCAATTTTAAATATACTAGGGGGCTTCACCGCCTGCTCACTTCGCTCGCCCACCCTGGGGTTTGGTTAACCGAATTTACAATTTAAAGAGATTGTTATTTTCATGGGAATTGTTACATATGCATTATTTTCACTTTTACTTTAAAAATTTTTGGAAAAACAATACCTGTCCATTATTTCCGGCCCCGGGAGTGGTTACATCTCTTTCTTGCAGGACGTATAACGCTGCTTGCATTGTGAAGGGGTTAGGCAGCTGCTGTTGTGCTGCCCTTCGATCATTTTAAAGCCTGTACAGTCGCTGTCCTTTTTGTCACTTCGTGTCTCTGCTGCTCGCGTTGTGATCACTTCTCCTTGATCATAAATATACACCTGACCAAATTGTGTTTTCTTTGAAATTAAACTTGTTACTTTAACTGTTGCGGGACCACAGAATCTCATAGCGTATGCTCCATTATTGTGTAAATCTACATTTTGTGCATTGAGTGATGCAAATGCGAAAAGACTTTGTTTTCTGCTCTTTGCCTTTTATTTCTGACCTCGCTGTAATAAGGCAGTAGTCTGGATGGAATCTGCTTTAGGGGTTTGGATTGAAGACTGCCAGAAGAAGAACAACGGCAGTGCTACACAATCGCCTGAAGTGGCTCCTTTAAGGGCTGTAATGCTCTCCTTTGTTGTGCAGTAAAATAAAACTCATTGTTATCGGACAAGTCATCGTGTCATTGTTGGTGAGTAACCATAATTAATTTTCGACTTACAGTACTTAGTACATGTACGTACGTTTAGTGTCACTGTACACACATTTACTGTATACTATTTTTGTTGCATTGTACGTATTTATTGCTGGTGGCATGTCTATCGTAATGGCTGTAACATGTGATATCGGAGACACTCAATATCTTTAAAATAATATTTAGGTTTTACTGTATATAAACAGTGTGTTTATATACATAATTTCAATGAATCTTACCTAATATCTAAGAGAATACAAAGGGATTATGCTGTATAACTCTGCGGGGAATATTTATAAATAGTGTGGGAGAGTTTATAAGGGCTTAAAATATATAAAAATAACCATAGAAACATATGGTTTCTACTTCGCAACCCCCGCGATCGAGGAGGGATTACTGTATGCTCTTAAGGTTGGACGTAGAAAACTCCATGGCTCTCATAAGTTATGACCAATTACAAACTGCGTAATTGTTTTTGGAGTGTTAGATGCTATTACCACTATAGCTGAGGACCTATCCAGGTCTGGATTTAAAACACAATGAAAGTCACTCATAATTTTATGAGTGTTCACATTAGGAATGGATGCAAATACATTTTGGATGAAATTTCTTTCATCCACATTGGGTGGGTAGACATTTATAGTAAAATAACTTTACTACTAAAAAAAAAATTACCCATCACCATCACATATCACCCTTCAGGATCAGGTACTACATCTGACACTACAAATGAAATTCTACTATGTATTATGATTCCCACACCTCTAGTTTTCTTTGTAAATCTGGAGTGGAATATTTTGCCAATCTAATCTCTTTGCAACCAAAACTGTTCCTTGCTTATTAAGTGAGTCTCCTGTGAAAATACTATCTTGGCATTTAGACCTGTTAAGTGAAAGATTACATTCTTTCTGTTTAATTCATGATTGAGACCTTTGCCATTCGTCCTTACAAAGTTCACTGTTGGGTCATAAAGACATTGCTTCTGAACTTTTGCTGACATTTTATAGTAAATTTTATATAATTTAAGGCAGTACATTATTACTTCAGAATTTTTAACACCTGAAAACAGAGACTTTTGAATACGCTCTCCAGAGCTGTGTATTTTTGAAAACATCAGTTGCATTGTGGATGGGAGAAAACAGAGAGTTTTAAAAACCCAGAAACTAACTGCATTCTAATTGGTTCATCCTTATTAGGTGGCCCGTCCACAAATGGATCTTGCTCATTATATTTTCCTGGCTGCTTTGCTCACCTTATACTTGTGCATAACTTTCGAAAGGAATTTTACCTCCTCATTAGTCCAAACAAAGCAATCTAGTTTTTTTTTTTTTTCCATATTTGCTGTTGCTGTTCTCAGTATGTGAACACAAGCTGTAAATGCATGTCTAAGTGGAGGACACTTTCTCTTCCTGTTTCCATCTATGTGTGCATGCCAGGCTATGTCATATGCATTTTCGGTCATTTTAGTGTGTATACTTTCGTAAACAAAGTAAAAATGCTAGTGTGACTAGAGATCATTATTGTTTAAAAACATTTTTTTTAAATGAAAGTGTAGTAGTGTGGCTATAACCTTAAATTGCTTCAGATTTCTTACATTCAAACATGTTTAATTTCTGTGCCCTTTTTTTCCAAAAGCTGCACTAAAATGTCAAAATGTGGTTAGAATTCTAATAGTTTTCTTTAAAAATAGCACTCACTGGTAACAAAGGAATGTTATTTTTCATACAATGTTTTCTGAAATAATACTTTATTAAGGATAAGAATTCTGCATCAAAATGAACATGTTACCTTTTTCAGAGCTTGCTTATTTCCAGGACTGGTAACATGTAATGGATTTAAATTCACTGCTTGAAATTGCCTGCCTTTTAAACTAGGACATCCTGATTTCATTTGTTCCAGCACATTTTTTTTTTTGATAAAATGAGATGGTATATAAAATTTAACTTTGTGTTTTGTTTTTTGTTAACAGTTTAAATACAAGAAATCATATTTCTTATACTTAAAACGTTAATATGTTTAACTATGTCTGAGACTTTACTTGTACTTAATTCAGAAGTGTGTTTCTGGAGTATACCATTTATCTCAAACTGATTGGTGAAAATCTGTTATGTAAATTAACCTAGCTGATAAAAGAAAAAGCTCTGTATGATTTCTTCAGTCTATCAAGCTGCATTAACAAAAGCATGTGGGACTCCTGTAGGTGTAAATAAAGGAGATCCATGTTTGGAGTTCATTTAATAATGATGGCTCAAGACTATTCTATATTTACTAAGTATGTTCTGTATCAATGACCCTTTTGTCGATAAACACTTAGCATTTGCCTAAAATAAGCTCCAGTGTGTATTTTTGCAACCTTCTTTCTATGGTCTCCCTTAATTTTTCAAGTTTCCTCACACCGTGTGAATCTCTTCTACACACTTCTCTTCTATTGGGCAGCAGAAGAATACATGTCAATTATACAATAGTAAATATTCTGTATGATAACGTGCTGCAGCCACCGGGAATGGGGACCTTTTCTGTGTTTGTTTACTGGTTAATTGATTTAAATTTGTGTAAAAAGCAACTGCATTAAAAGGAGATTGAAGACAACTGAAAATACTTTTTTTGTAAAAATAAAAAAATTTTCCTTATAATTTTATTATGATGTGGTGATGTACAATATTGATTACAAATACATCAGCCATGCAGCAGCTCCATGCCTTTTTCTGTTGTGTACACTTTACTATCTCGTTGAACTGGTTTGAAATCATAAATGTGTTAAAAATGAGAAGAAAGTTGTAATGTCACAAAGTGGCCGGGAGACATTGATTCTTTCACTAAGCTCACTTAATCCACCTTCAGGGCTGCAGCAACTGGCAGCAAACCAAAGTGGATGGGGTACAACAGACCAGTTTAAAGTCATCATCTTCAGGAGAGGATGTGGGAGGAAAATCTGAGTACACAAGAAGAAAAGCTAATAAAACACACACAAAGACAGGGAAAACTGTCCAATTAATATCATTTAAAAAATAAAAATTACTTTGTGAGGCACACTAAACATAGGTCTCAAACATTGAAAACTGGATTGCAAGCTGATGCATGAAAATGAAGGGGTAGAAAAATGATGTCAGTCTTGGTGTAGGACTTACACATTCTCTATGAACTACATGTACTACACTGAAGTTTTGCTTTTTAATGCATTCTTGTTTATCATGGTGAACAAAAGTGTTGATGTGTGTCTTGGAATGCCAGATCTTCAATTTTTTGCTGATATTTTTTATTCTATTTTGCTCAGACAATAAGATGAACTAACTTAACAACACAGTTACAGGGGCAATTAACATCAAAGCATCTTCTCTTCTTGAATTCCAGTAATCTATTACCTTAAAACATCTGTTTTGATAGTTTGCCTCAGCACATGTTGGTTATCTTATCATTTGGAAACAGAACTTCGACAGTCAGCTAATCAATGGTGTGTAAAATCCCATGTCATGATGCCCCACATGGAATTTTAATATAAATATGGCTTGTCCAACGGACCAAAAAAAGAGGAGAAAAAGAAACATCAATGACCAAAAAGACAACAGGAGAGGGTGAAGGAAACGTCAGAAGAAGAGACCGAGAGATGTGTGGCTGTTTCATCTGAACATCAACGAAAGCATCTTATGAATAACACTGATCGATAAGTCAGAAGCCATCCCAGGACAACATCCAATCCTTGACTATATGCAGTATATCCAGACTATGCCATCTATTTTCTTTTATACTGTCTTCTACTGGTATTATTATTCTTTAATAAATACAATGTTGCTTTTAAATTTCTATAATTTTTCTTTATATCTAGAGTGATTGAAGTAATAAAGTAAATATTAGGAGCACCTGGACCAGTAGGAGGTTGCCATATGCTCCAATCAGCGGGCTTTATCAGGATGAGGTGGGGAGCAAGAACAGTATGTAAAGTATGACATCATTGGTTGATAAATAGCCTATATCCAGGAATAGTGAGCCTTTGTATGTTTAAATGTATTCGCAAAAGTAATATTTAGATTTGAGATATAGCAAAGACATCATTCATTGTAAGTGCGAATAATAAGTAAGTCTATATCTACGTATGTGTGTGTTAATTTTATATTTTGAGGGTAGACCAATCCAGTATGAATGTGGTAAGTTCACGTATTCCTGTAAAACACATCTAGTCCCTACAAGAAAGCAAGTAAGGGAACTTTGAGGGGACTAATGCGATAACCCAATGTGTTTTATGTTGGTTGGACATGCAGAACTCTCTCCTCCCACTCCTCCTACATTTTATTCTCCCACATTTTAGGAGGCCCAGGCCCTTCATGGACCCTGTGATCATCAGAGGAGAATGTGTGCAGAGGGTACAGACATATAAATACCTGGGAGTGCAGCTGGATGACAAATTGGACTGGTCTGCCAATACTGATGCTCTGTGTAAGAAGGTCAGAGCCGACTATACTTCCTTAGAAGGTTGGCGTCCTTCGACATCTGCAATAAGATGCTGCAGATGTTCTACCAGACGGTTGTGGCGAGTGCCCTCTTCTACGCGGTAGTGTGCTGGGGAGGCAGCATAAAGAAGAAGGACATCTCACACCTGGACAAACTTGTTAGGAAGGCAGGCTGTATTGTAGGAATAAAGCTGGACAGTTTAACATCTGTAGCAGAGCGACGGGCGCTGAGCAAACTCCTGTCATTCATGAAGAATCCACTGCATCCACTAAACAGTGTCATCTCCAGGCAGAGGAGCAGCTTCAGCGACAGACTGCTGTCACTGTCTTGCTCCACTGACAGACTGAGGAGATTGTTCCTCCCCCACACTATGCGACTCTTCAGTTCCACCCGGGGGAGTAAATTCTAACATTATTTAAAGTTATTGTCTGCTTTTACATGCATTTTTATTACTCTTTAATTTAATATTGTTTACTCAATATCAGTATACTGCTGCTGGATTATGTGAATTTCCCCTTGGGATTAATAAAGTATCTATCTATCTATCTATCTATCTATCTATCTATCTATCTATCTATCTATCTATCTATCATATAGTGCCTTTCATGTCTATCTATCTATCTATCTATCTATCTATCTATCTATCTATCTATCTATCTATCTATCTATCATATAGTGCCTTTCATGTCTATCTATCTATCTATCTATCTATCTATCTATCTATCTATCTATCTATCAAATGCAAAGCTACTTGACTTGGACTGGTATGAGTGAGTATTGGTTGGTCTAAAAGTCCAGTGTTGGTTGAAATCTTTCGAGGGATAACAAATACCGGCGAGATAGCAAATGCTCCTCAAAAACAATAACAGGACATTCTTCACAGTTAGGCAGAATGCAGTTGTTGGTGGACAAGAACAAAATACTATATGCAAGAATAAAGAACATTGATATTAATTTCAAGCTGGGTGACACCTACAAGAAGTAAAATGTAAGAAAATCATTATATTGTATGCACTTTAAAGGCATACTGTAACCGGATTGTGAGTGAAGGTTTTTTGAAGAAAGGGACATGTTGGGTTAAAACCAAAAGACTAACCTCCAGCTCTTGAACATCAGCGGTTAATGACTGCTCCATTAATCTGTATGCCTCCTCTGCCTTGCTGTGCTGCTGGCTGAGAGCTTCAATTTCTTCATACAAATTCATATTGGCAATCTGAAGAGCATCATGCTGGAGAGTAAGGAGTACAAAGAAAGGTTATTTGTGTTTCAAATGTGTTCATTTTTATTTATGTCAAAACATTTTATATGCTGTATACTGAAATTTCAATAGAATTCTCACACTGTTCATATCAAATAACAAGTCCAAGTTCCCTTTATTCATACTGCAGCCTTAACTTGGTGGCCCTGTAGTAAGTGATGCTGCCTCGTGGATTCAGTGTCTTGGGATCAAATCCCACACCCTACGGAATTTTCACATTCTTTCCGTTCTGCATCTGGCAATTCTGGCTTAGGCTCTGTGTGAGTGAATTGCACCCTAAGCAGGACTGTATCTTGCCTTGCACCCAATGCTTTTGGGACTGGCTTTGGCCGCTGTGCCCATGAGCTGGATTAAGTGAATGTGAGAATGTTTTTATTCTTTATATCACTAATCATCCAATATCTCTAATTGGGTCTCTCAAAACTTTGCCACTTAACAGTTAATGTTTGGTGAGTGTAGTGGCACAAAAATGGCTGCTGTTGCATCATTATGGTGGATGCTACACATTAGTGGTGGTGGCAGTGGCTCCCCACTCATTTTGAGTAGTGAGAAAAGCAATACAGAACTGTAAAGAATTATTTTTATTATTAGTAATGGCGCACTGCACGATAACGTGCAGTAAATACATTTGACTTCACAGTTTTCATACTCTTTCTCTGTACGTTTATAATTTGTTTATTCAGAGGTTGATGCGCTTGCTGCTTCCTGAGCAGATCTTGTTTTCTCCACCCTAGCGGCCTGCTTCTTCTCTTCTTCTGTCAACATTTTTTCGCGTTAAAACTGATTAAGTCAGTGTTTGTGTTGCAATTACTTAGTACGTTTTCCTTAATTTTTCACTTATGCTGGCACTTAAATCTTCAATCTGCCTCAAGAATGATTTAAGTTATGAAAAGGTAGGGGAAGTGACGGCGAAGGTGGTAAGGAATAAGAACTGTGCCAATACACATGCCCCACACGGCCGACCTGCTGGCTGCTGCCGAGAGTTGATTCTACAATAAAATAAAATAAAAATAGAAAGAAGAAAAACCTTGGAGATCAATAATCACCCTGAAAGTGGATAGTAGACACCACATAGTGTATGTGTACGAAATTTCACATCAATAGGTGAAATGGTTTGCAAGCTACAGGTGATTTAAAATCCTGGACAGACAAACAAACAGCCGTGGTAGGGTATTATATAAGATTATTATTATTATTATTACTAAGAAAGAAAGTCAACTGAATATGTTTAATGTTATGAGGAGCCAAGCAAAATGACACCTTTTATTGTAATAATTTTCATTTATTACAATATGCAAGCTTTCGAGGCACCTCAGGCCCCTTCATCAGGCAAGAGTTGCCTCGAAAGCTTCCATATTATAATCTTTTTAGTTAGCCAATAAAAATGTCATTTTGCTTGACTTCTCATTATATCCATAATGTCTAACATGGTATAACACCCTAGTACTGTTTAAAGTTATAATAGTTATGGGGAAATATAAAAATGTTATATAGCTGCATGTTGCATCATTTTAAATTTGTCTCACTCCTTTTTGTACAGCGAATAAACATTTATTTTGTTAAATAAAGTCTTTAAGTTGAGTTCAGCTCTGTTGCTCTGTTTTTCATGGTGTGCATAAGGGAACCTGATAAGGTAAGCACTACCATCCTGTAACAAAAGGGGGCGCCGTTGCTTACAACATAGTCTTTCCATCTGCAATCCAAATGACCACAGCCAGGCGATGCCAGGTGATGCCTGACCATGCCACGTCCATTCTGGGCTCAGAGATGTGTATACCCCTGCCTCAACGGAATCGATGAGACTCGATCTTTGGCCAGCAATTCCGAGCATTAGTGGCTGTTGTTGCTGGCAGGAGCCGATTCTCTGCTTTTGTATATTTTGTTGCCTTTTTCATGACATTTAAAAAGGGTTACCAGGCATTACCCCAAACCATTACCCCAAATCTTGAATCTGCACCTTTCCAGCCTGTTCAGTGTACAAATGGGAAAAGCATGCCACCCTCTTCATAAAATTATTCACCATAAAAGGCCTACGTAAGAAAGATTGTGTTGTGTATGTATTTTACAAAGCAATGTTCAGACTCAAGCATTTTCCTTTAACATTGACCCTTTAGATTTCTTTACATATAAAACAACAAATACCCCAAAACAGTATTTGCATGCCTGTATATGAGACTTGTTGCATTGTACAACAGCATAAACTATATGATAGTAATGAGAAAAATAATGAGAAAAAAGGAGATATTTACTTCTTTGGAAAGTTCAGCATGCTGGTTCCTGTTCAGCAAAATTTCTCTTTCTTTTTCTTTCATGTACGCCAGGTGCCCTTCCTTCAGTCTGTCCAGTTCAGTGTTAATTTCATCGTGTTTAGCCTGCAGTGATAACCTGTCAAACCAATCAAAATTTTTGTTTAAAACCGTTCATAATTCAAGTTCAGCCAACATCTTTTCATACTCACTTTTAAAGTTAAACCAAATAACATCCAACTGTCAGATCCAGACTTGGGTCAGCTTGCTGGGATTTCTGTTAACCAATGGAGATGTTGCAGCCCAAGATTTTAAGTGTGTCACTGTGATCTGTGAGTTTTACTCCACCTTATATTGTTTTACTGAAGATGGGTGACTGGAGCCATGAATAAACAGAGCTGAGGCCAGCTGCCAGGGAGAAAGTATCACTGCCATGTATGCATAAGCAACCTGACAAGGAGATGGAAAGAGACAAGTGGAGACAAATCAGGCAGAGGAGGAGGAGTATCCCATGGCCTGATGGTCAGTTTATGGTCAACAGTTATTGTGTGTTATTTCCATCTACCTTCATGACATCATTCTGATTGCAGCCAGTGTTTGGCAAGTACATGTTCTTATTTTGGAAACAATGATGTGAGAAAAGTATAAAGCTTTGGCGACTGCACAGAACATTAGGATGGAAGACATCACTCTTGCCTGTACCTAAGAACCATGCCTCCCTCACTCTCTCGATGTGGCCAGGAACTTCAGGAACCCACCACTGCACGCTTGGCCATCAGCTTTCCTTCAAAATTATTATTATTGTGAGTGTCCAGCCGATATTAAAAGAAGATAAGTGTATCCTTTCTTTAATGTTACTAGGGAAGGATTAAATACAGGGTGTCCATAAAGTCAGTGTGCAATTTAAAATAGTTGTAACTTTGTAAGTATATGTGATAGAATTTGTAAAAAGGATTAGAAAGAAGAAACACCTACATTTTTTATCGTTCTTGTTAATTTTCAACATGTCCACCATCATTACTAACACAAAGGGTAATACGATTCTGTAGTTCTCAGAAAACATTTTCAAGCTGATTTTCAGTAATACCAGCAATCACATCAGCTCCAAGTCTTCTAAAGATCAAGGTTTGGTTGAATAAACATGTTGAATTTTCACATGTCCCCATAAAAAGAAATCCAATGGAGCCAAATCTGGTGATTGTGGAGGCCAAGAAAATTGTCCACCTCTTCCAACCCATCTGTTAGGGAATTCCTCATGTAGAAACTGCCTAACATGCAAATCAAAGTGACAAAGAGCACCATCTTGTTGAAACACTGTATTCTCTATCAGTCCTAATTGTTCAAGTTGAGGACTAAAGTAATTTTGCAGCATTTCTAAATAGCTATCACCCTTCAAAAAAGAAAGGCCCTACGACTCGATTTTTACCCAAAGCACACCACACATTAACTTTGGAAGAATGTCTTTCATGTTCAACAAACTCATGTGGATTTTCAGTTCCCCAAATACGGCAAAAATAAAACTTCTAAAGATAAACAACTATATACATCAAGCTTTCTAATCTTGTTTACGAATTCTTTCTATCACATATACTTACAAAGTTACTATTTTAAATTGTACACAGATTTTATGGACACCCTGTATTGAATTATATATATATATATTGTATATATATATATATATATATATATATATATATATATATATATATATATATATATACAGTAGGGGGCTCTGCCTCCTGCTCGCTTCACTCGCCCACCCTCGGGTTTGGTTGTTTGGTTTATCGGATATACAATTTAAAGAGATTATTTTCATGGGAATTGTTACATACATTTGCATTATTTTTACTTTTACTTTAAAACTTTTGTAAAAACAATACTTGTCCTTTATTTCTGGCCCCACGTGTGCTTAAATCTCTTTCTCGCTCTCTGCTCACCTTGTAAAGGGGGGGTGGCTGAACGCACACTAAGGAGAAACGGTTGTATCATCTGCTGGCTGGTTGCTGCTGGCAAGCTGCATCTTCAGCTTGTCACGATATGCGTTGATTATTTAAAACTAGAATTACCAGAGCCTACGAAAAAACTCGTAAATCCGTCCCACCTTAAATCGCTTCTTAAAATCGTTCTCACCTCTCTGCCAGCGTCTTTTGTTAATCTAAATGTGCTAATAAAAGAAAAGCTGCAAGTAGCTATTCCATCCCCCCACCGACTTAGAAAGTGCCAAACTTCTCTCGGCTCATGTCTTGATTGATTTTCTGGGAGTGAAGTGGAGTTTTAGAGTGGAAATAATAGATCGTTGTTTAGAACACACGTATTTCATTTCTGTTCCATTTCTACAGTAATCTGTGTAAACACATTGTTAAAACAGAAACGTTTTTTATATTCTAGTAGTAGATGACAAAATGTAGGCATAAACTATATAATGTATGAAGCCTGAAGTCCAAATATCAAAGAAATATTTTCACAGCAGGTACAAATCTAACATAACAATTGCGCTTTTATTCAAAAATATAACTGCAGAAACAAAAAGCCGCCTTAACATGCGACATTGACATGTATTTATTATGACTGCCTCTGTGGAGCAATAGAATCAGCTGCCGACTGGGAATCAAAAGGTCGCAATTTTGATCCTGCACCACTCCGTTTTGAGAAGTAAACTGCTCTTAGTCTTACAATTTTAGAATAAAAACATACATTTGATTTGAGTCTGTAATTGCCGGTGTAATTTATGATACTTGTAAAGGTTAGTTTTTTTATTTTTATTTTTTATTAGTCAGTTTTATTATCTCGCCCGTGTTCATGAGCCCAAACACACCCCACCCCCGCATCTGATACTGCTGTTTTCACATTGACGCGCTATAACAGAGGTAAACTCAGCTCCCTTCTACATCGGAGCAAGAATGCACATACCATTCGTGGCCTGTACAGCAGCTGTCCTTTTGTCACTTCGCATCTCTGCCTTTCGCCTTGTAAATTGGGGTTTGGGGGAGGGGGGTTTTGGGGTATGAATGCACACTAAGGAGAAGCAGTCAGATCATCTGCTGGTTTCCTGCTGCTGCTGGTATATTCTGCTTGTCGCTGTTTTAAGAGCTGGGAGCACATGATGTATGCCTGCCAAAAGCATTCCAACAACTGCTAGCTTAGATGTCCGTGAACTAGTTTTAAATGTCTCACTGCCTTGTCTCGCATGATGTTAAAGTGGCTCTCGCAGCATGTCAAATTGCAATCTCTTGGCACTGAGTCTCATGTTTAAGGTCCCCCTGAGATGCTCCATGGCCAATCTCTTTCATTTCGCGGGTCTTTTAAGTGTCTTCCGAGAAGATCACGTCTCGTCCCCATGGTCTCCCATCCCACAAAATTTTTTTTTATAATAGAGAGGTACATATACATATATTGTGAAGTGTGGGTCACAGACTTGCATGAGAGAGAAGGAGGTGAAGTTTCAATAAATGGAGGGATGGATGTTCATTCATATATACAACAAGTAGGTACAATCAAACAGAAACATTTTTGGAACAAACTAGAAAAAAAAAACTATGTAAGAAAACAAAATGGCTGAAATTGGAATAACTGTGCCTTTTCAGAATATCACTGCTTACCTTGCTTGTCTTTCAGTCCTTAGTTGCTCATTAAGTTCTTCAAGATTACGTTTATGCTTTTCAATGTTCACCCTAAAAAGAAGAAATATTACAACAGACTTAAAAATACTGTAAACGTTTAGTGCTACATCAGACAAGTTGAATCCACACTTTTTAATGTAAAGGTAAAACCTTTAAAACTAATGAAATAAATAAGCTGTGAGAGATGGCCGGCTGTTCATCCCGGCCAATACCCCCAGGCCGCCAAATGGAGCCCTCCCTGTAGCATGGAAGTGCCCCAAAGACTAGCAGGGAATCCTGGACAATGGAGTTTCTATTCCCATAGAATAACCCTGCTGGATATAGTGGGGCCAACCAGAGGACGCTGCAGGGAGGCTCAAGGACTTGCATGTGCACTATAACCCGGAAGTACGTCTTAGTCACAGCGACAGAGGAAATGACATGCTTCTGGGATGAAGAAGGAGAGTTTTATCCGACCCAGAAGTGTTAAGAAGTCACGTGGACAGGGGTTCAGGAGTACTTCCGGGTCATGGACTATAAAAGACAATGAGAAACCCCAGACAAGTGAGCTGAGCTGGGTGGAAGGGTGGCAACGCGTCTGGGAGAGAAGGATTGTGTATTGATTATTGATTTGATTGTGTTTATGAATATAGTGGAGTGGAGAGTGCTTGGTGCACGTTATTATAATAAAAACAATAATAATTGGACTTTTACCTGGTGTGTGGCGTAGTACCTGAGGGTTAAAGGGAGCGATAATGCCTCCTACTGTTACACTGGCGTAGTCGGCAGGATTCCCTGGCTGTCGGTTGGCAGAGAACCTAAATTTAAAACAATTTTGTGTACAGAGAACCCTAAGAAGGTAGCGTCAAAGCACCCGGAGATAGAAACGACACACTCTACAGACAGCGCTGCGATAGTGAGCCTTGCTATACTTCGGTCCGCGATGGGGAAAAAACCTGGCACAAAGAATACTCAAAAGAAACAGACCCTAAATGATGCCGCGAGCATGTGGACATACCTGACGGAAAGTGAGGAAGACAGAACGCTGATTGATGGCGAGAAAGCCGAGCGGTACGGCAGCGGGTGGGCTGTTGAATGTCAGACCTGTATGAACTGGGAATACGGCGTCTAAGTTCGGAGGTATGTGCCGGAAAGACGCCCGAGGCGCCGGGAACTTTCTTTACTTATTTTTCAGAGGCCTGTGTCTGCAGAATTCAGACGGTGAGTCGGACACCTACCTCATATCCGGGCAAGATGGCCGCGATAGCGAGGAGTTGAGCCATTCTAGGAGTCTTCAGGGGAGATGCAAATTCGACGAAAACAATCACATGGACTATCCTGGGGCAGGCTGGGTAAACCGAAAGCAAAACACGGTGTCACCTGACCATGAAGAGACCTGCCTATTCCCCGAAACGGGACACGTGATCGCGCCTGAGGGATTCCGGGAAGGAGAAGGTCAACATCGGTCCATTGGTGAGATTAATGTTTCCCCGACGGAACCAAGCTCTCTGAAGGGGAAGGGGGAGGCGAGATAGGCAGTGGCAATTGTAAATAAAGGTCAAGAGGAGCAGGATGTGACTGAACGGTCCGCCGTCAAAGTAGAAAAGACGGATCACAGTTGGCCGGTAGCGGCCACTTGACCCTCTAAAAACTCCAAATCCCAAGAGCCTGCACGCAACCCAGCCGAGCACGTGCCAGGAGCGGACGTGCTCATTGGCTCCCGGCCGGAAGGTAAGGCAAGTAACGGTTCCAGCCTGCCTCCGGCCAAATTAAATGACATTGTGGGACTGCGGGATCTCAAGAAGTTGCTCGAGCCCGTACACAGTTTCTTCCAGGTTTTGGCGGACATGAAGAAACAGGTGGAGGAGCTGGGAGTGACGGCCGAAGCGCTGCTGAAAAGGGTACAGGACTACCTATAGCGATTTGGTCGGGAGTCTCCCGTCATGATTGATGCGGTGGTATAGGTGAGTGTGACCGGTATCGTACAGCAAATAGGGACGCAGTGTAATCCGGGCCCGCGATTAATAAGTAGCGGGTGCCAAATCACTGCGAGCCCTACAAAGGAATGTGGTGTGATGACAGAAGGGGAGGGGAAGCGCCGATCGAACCGGAACAACTGAAAAGTGCTGTCTCCCAGAGTGATGAGGTGTTGAAGACGCCGCCTCCGATTAGCTTAAGATCAAAGGCCATGCAGACAGCAAAAGGGCTCTCGTACTCTATGGAGTTTCTATTCCCAACCCTGCTGGATACCGTGGGGACCACCAGAGGACGCTGCAGGGAGGCTCAAGGACTTGCATGTGCACTATAACCTGGAAGTACGTCTTAGTCACAGCGATAGAGAAAATGACGTGCTTCCGGGAGGAAGAAGGAGAGTTTTATCCGACCCAGAAGTGCTAAAAAGTCACATGGACAGGGGTTCAGGAGTACTTTAGGGTCATGGACTATAAAACACTATGAGAAACCCCAGACGAGTGAGCTGAGCTGGGTGGAAGGGTGGCAATGCGTCTGGGAGAGGAGGATTGTGTATTGATTATTGATTTGATTGTTTTTATGAATATAGTGGAGTGGAGAGTGCTTGGTACACTCCAAGGAGTGAGGAGGCAACAAAAGGATACGATCAAAGTGGAGCTTATGATATTATTTATCTGGACTTTCAGAAAGCATTTGATAAGGTGCCACATGAGAGGTTGGGCATCAAGTTAAAAGAAGTGGGAGTTCAGGGTGATGTTTTTAGATGGGTGCAGAATTGGCTGAAACACAGGAAGCAGAGGGTGATGGTGCGAGGAACCTCATCAGAACTGGCCGATGTTAAGAGTGGTGTTCCACAGGGGTCAGTGCTAGGGCCGCTGCTATTTTTAATATATATAAATGATTTGGATAGGAATATAAGTAACAAGCTGGTTAAGTTTGCAGATGATACCAAGATAGGTGGATTAGCAGATAATTTGGAATCCGTTATATCATTACAGAAGGACTTGGATAGCATATAGGCTTGGGCAGATTTGTGGCAAATGAAATTTAATGTCAGTAAATGTAAAGTATTACACATAGGAAGTAAAAATATTAGGTTTGAATACACAATGGGCGGTCGGAAAATCGAGAGTACACCTTATGAGAAGGATTTAGGAGTCATAGTGGACTCCAAGCTATCAACTTCCCAACAGTGTTCAGAAGCCATTAAGAAGGCTAACAGAATGTTAGGTTATATAGCACGATCTGTGGAGTACAAGTCCAAGGAGGTTATGCTCAACCTTTATAATGCACTGGTGAGGCCTCATCTTGAGTACTGTGTGCAGTTTTGGTCTCCAGGCTACAAAAAGGACATAACAGCACTAGAAAAGGTCCAGAGAAGAGCGACTAGGCTGATTCCAGGTCTACAGGGGTTGAATTATGAGGAAAGATTAAAAGAGCCGAGCCTTTACAGTTTAAGCAAAAGAAGATTAAGAGGTGACTTGATTGAAGTGTTTAAAAGTATGAAAGGAATTAGTACAGTGGATCGAGACTTGTATTTTAAAATGAGTTCATCAAGAACACGGGGACACAGTTGGAAACTTGTTAAGGGTAAATTTCGCACAAACATTAGGAAGTTTTTCTTTACACAAAGAACGATAGACACTTGGAATAAGCTACCAAGTAGTGTGGTAGACAGTAAGACGTTAGGGACTTTCAAAACTCGACTTGATGTTTTCTTGGAGGATACAAGTGGATAGGACTGGCGAGCTTTGTTGGGCTGAACGGCCTGTTCTCGTCTAGATTGTTCTAATGTTATTATAATAAAAACAATAATAATTGGACTTTTACCTGGTGTTTGGCATGGTACCTGAGGGTTCAAGGGAGCAATAGCACCTCCTACTGTTACAAAGCAAATAAATATACTGTACTGTATATAGTTGGTATTACATTATAATGTTCAGAAGTTCATGCCATGAATGTGTGGCTTCTACTCCCCATACCTCAGATTTACACCTTCATCCTCAAAAACATGCTGGTTAAGTTAACTGGTGACTCCAAATTAGCTATGTATGTGTATGTTGTGCATGTGTGTCTGATGCCCTGTCCAGTGTTGCTTCCTGCTTTGTGCCCAGTATGTTCAGGGTAGGCTTGAGCTCCCTGTGACCCAGACCTGGATAAAGAGGGTCTAAGAATGGTATTGTTGTGTTATGTAGCACATCAGAATGTAGGTTTATTATGTATACAGTAGTGTGTCGTACTTCGAACGATTCTAATTTCAAATGTTCCAGAGTTTGAACGCTACTAAGTTTTCTTGGCACCTCCTAAAGACTTTCACGTCACATTATTGTTGATTTCTAATTGACCTTGTATTAATGACTGAACCCTTTACAGGTTTCCAGCTTGTGCCCAGTGTTTCCAAGGGAGACCCTACCTCAAGATCCTGAGGTCAGTGTCAGGTTAAAGAAATGACCGATGGATATTGTTCCCTGAACAAACAAAAGCACTTCAGGCATCATGTTAGATTTAGATCAATAAGGAAATTGATTACAACAAGAAAATAACTTACAGTCTGTTTTCAGTTAGTTCTGCAATTTCATTCTGTAATGCTTTGGTGTCCATCTTAAGCTTGGCAATGTTTTCCATATTTTCTTCTCTGCAGCGTCTAGACATTTCAAGCCTAAGATAAGACAAAATGAAATCATGAAAAGATTGTAAAGACTTTTAGATTGAAAGTTTTACTCTTTGTAAAAGTAATGGGGCATAAAAATGTTGTGTTTAATTAAATAAATCAGAATCTTTAGAAGAGAAACTTATGGAAGCTTATTTCTACTGCTCAAAAACTTTATCGAGTTATTTTACAAAAGTGTTATGTTATTTCACAATATTTATTGCATTATTTCACAAAATGTCCATGTTATTTCAAAATAATTATTTCATTATTTCTTAATAATTATAGTGCTGCATTGCAGAGATATTGCCTGCTGCTGCCAGTATCAATCACCTGGTGACAGCTATTGAGGTAGAGCTTACACACACACCGCCATGTCATTGGTACAAATTTCTTTTTTTTTTTGATTGGTAGGAATAAGAGGTTAGGAGCACTTACTGATACAGTGCATTGCCACACCAACCACATGACAAACCAACTCAGGATCCCAGCACCTCAGCACCACACAGGTTCAGATGGAATGGAACCAGTGTGAGGGTTTTTATGGTGGCTGGAGTGCCAATTCTGCCACTAACGCCCAGGTTTTTCCCTGAAGGTTGGAGGGCCTACATAACGCTTATGGGATTCGAACCGGCAACCTTCCGATTACCAGTGCAAATCCCCTAGCCTCAGAGCCACCACTCTGCCTTGGAATAAACTTCTACAGAAACTGTAGGAAGGCCGCAAGAGTGAAAAAAATAAAGAAAATCCATTTACTTAAAAATGTTACAGTTAGCCATTGCTTTTACAGTACATGCATTAAAAGTTCAGCCTTCTTAAGTCAACACTTCAGGATTTTTTTTATTTAGCGGGAAATGAAAAGAAAGAAATGTATTACTGGTTACTTATATCCAAGTGTATCTTTGACAAATTGTTTTCTTTTTCTCTTCTGTCTTCATAGATGTCACTTAGTTTTGCCATGGATTGTTGATATTCAAGATTCTTTTCCTCAGCTTCTTTAATGTCTCTTTCAGCCTGCACATAATACGACATACAGTACATAACATAACATTCTCATACCACTAAATCCAATTTAGGGTTGTAGAGAATAACAGTGTAAAGCTTTAAAAAACTGTCTTTATTTTATTACATTAAACAAGCACATCATTATTAGTAATTTAAATGTCATATAGAGAACTATATATGCTATTTAGTGTCAGTAATAATTGCCATCTTAAACCTTTAGCCAAAAATACAGAAATGTTTTTCTCACAGCAAGTAATTTCTTGCTTCTAATAACTGCCAACGGTTTTCTTATCATTATCCTGCAGATCTATAGATTTATTTAGATATTATTTTGATATGTTCACAGCTAAAGCTGCTAGGGTGAGACCTGGGGCCTCATGCTAACGGCGTGCATAGAATTCACAGTAAAACATAGCATACGGACAAAAGTCAAACTGTGCGTACGCACAAAAAAAAATCAGATGCAGAAAACTGCATAAGCAAACTTCCACGTACTTCCACTACATAAATCCCGGTCTGTGTGAAATGTTATGCCTGTGCATGCGCCTGCTGCCCCTCTCAGACTCCTCACACAATTTTGCCTCTTTGAATATGCAAATCAATATAAATATTCCCTTAAGCTCAGCGTTCTGTGTAAAGACAATGGCAACAGCACGGGGAAAAAAGAAGAATTTCAGCGAATGCCAAGTGGAGTCAAGAAAAAACGTACTATTAGTTGGTTTAAACAACAAAAGAAGTTGACCAAAAGTTCAAGCTCAGAAAGTCACACGGTGCTCAAAATAAAAAAGAAGTGGTCAGATATCAAAGTTGCCGTCAAAAGGCAAGTGTTGCCTACCGTCTGAGTGTCATTTGGAAGCTTATTAGGGTACAAAAAAAGAAAAACAAATAGGGACACGGTGGAAAGAAAGCTCAAAATGTCAACTTTAATGTTGAAATTTCCACTTTAATCACGTAGTTTATTTTGTCATTAAAGTACAATGTCATAAACTTCATCTTAAAATTGTTTCATTTACTAGTTTCTCAAATCTCATCATAAATAAAGTAGCACGTTAAATGCTTTGTTTTGTATGTGTTCTTCTGTGTACTCTAAGTATGTGAATTACTTCGTGGTTCTTAAACAGGCTTTCTCTTACACTGACAGGAGACAGAATCCATTACATTCGTGATATTACAGCTTTCTGAACAAATTAAATACTAAGATGTATACTTGATATCATTTTCATGATGACAGGAATTAAAGCATGTATTAAACATGGGGCCACAGTGGCCCAGTGGTAGCGACAAGCTGGTGACCAATTCAAAGATTGTTCCTGCCTCCTGCAAGATGCTTACTGCTCCATGTGTGACCCTCAAAATAATTTATTGCAGCAGTACTGTCTCTTTCAAACGTACTAACACTCAATTCCTGTACTTCATTTTCTTTCTCCAAGTGACCAATTGCCACACAATAAGTTCTTTAATAAATGTAAAACCATCTCTAAGCTTAGAATGCCGATTCTTCAAAGCTTTTAAGGAACATTGAAATATCTTTGTAGTAAATGTTTAATTATTCCATCCATCTATCCATCCAGGGTCATACCAGTTCCAGCAAGCGTACAGAGCAAGGCAGGAACAATCCCTGGATGGGGTGCCAGCTCATCACTACCACTGTCTACCATATCCACATGTTTAATTATTAACAGTATACATTATTTAAATGAAGTTAAATTGTATCTGTATAATGTAATATACATACTTTACTGAATTTCATCTTAAAAATGGTATCAAGAGCTCCAAGAAGATAGTGGCTGGAAATCTAAATCAACTTTGAAGCCAGTCATCATCATCTGTAAATATGCACTCTCTTCTATTGAATTGAATTGAATTCCTTTATTGCATTGCTTTATTGTATGCTACAATGGGATTCAATATTCAAATCCTCCATAAAATTATTTTCCTATAAAATTATGAAAATATCAGTAATAATAATAATACGATAAAAACAATGAAAAATATACAATATGAAAGCATGGCTCAAGTTGTGCAATATTACAACTGTAGTGCAAGTTTACAGTGAAGTACTTATTGTCTTACTTATAAATACAAACAGTCCTACTGGGAGCACTTGATGGACAGATTGAGTGCGTTTATATCTCTTGGGATGAAACTGTTTCTGAACTGCGAGGTCCATACAGGAAAGGTTCTGAAGCGTTTGCTGTATGGGAGTTGTTCAAATAGACTGTACGCATGGCTGAGGCAGCGTGTGCTAGAAGCTGTATTCCGATAATTATCTCCACTCTTGACACAATCTTTCGTAGAGCTTTCCGATCAGCTGATGCATAGTTGTAATTCCATACTCAGATATAGTGGGTTAAAATACTCTGAGTGGTGCACTGAGAGTAACAATGCTAAAGGAGCTATGGTATTTGGAACAGTTTGGCCATTCTGTGCATCATTATATTTTTACAAGTTGATTACAATCAGATGCCTTCAACTAAAAAACGGTATGTGGTTAATTTCAGTGTATTTGATAAAGATGTGTCAGGGACGTGTATGTAAATGTAAAGGGAAGCCACACAGGAACAGCAGTACTGCTTTGACGCTGGAGTGGAGTTGGGCACCCCTGATTTAGAGTATTTATTGTGACAGTCACCCAGATGTTTTCCCTTCTGTATGCATTCAAATGCCTCTGTTTTGATTAGAGATGTTGATCATCTTGCATTACAACCATAATAAGGTATTATGTGCTGTCCCACGAATGTGTAGGGCTTGTCTTTTTTTGTCTTTTTTGGGGTCTGGAGTTAACAAAACTATGGGAAGAATATGTGTGCCACTCCCCATTATAACTTTTTTTACTTCAGTCCCCAGGCAAGAAGAACCCAGCCAATACAGAAACAGCTTAAATCACCACACCAAAACCCCTCTGCTCCATCCTCAATATTAACCCAACCCTTACCAAGAAGAACACAAACAGACGCTGTTGATATAAATGATTCTGGAAAGCCATCTCTAAGGCTTTGGAACTCCACCAAATTACAGTGGGAAAGGAAGGGATTTTTCCCAGGAGAGGTTGGCCTGCCAAAATTACTCCAAGAACATAACAGCCTAAAAACATTAATCACACTGCATGTCTATCTTGCCTTAACAATGGTCAGTGTCCATGACCTCACAATCACTGGATAAAATGGGCTTCATTGGAAATTTTTGGATAACATGTGTCCCATTATGTCTGGCGGAAAGCAAACACAGCATGGTTGTGGTGGTGTAATATTGTGGAGATGCTTTGCTTCCTCAGGACCTGGATAATTTACTGTAATTAAAGGAGCCATTCAATTTTGTATCATAAATCATAAGCAAAAGCCCAGTAACCCATCTGTGATCTGAAACTATAGTTTTATAGTTGAGTCATGCAGCAAGGCACTGATAAAATTACAAAAGCAAGATCACATCACAGTGGCAGAAATTAGCAAAATTAAACTTCTGGACTGGCCTATGCAGATTCAGACCTATACCCAATATGAAATCTGTGAGACACCTAGCTGCTGTCTCTCAGAGGCTTGTCTTCTGATTCTGCTGTGGCTTTGGGTCTGCCAGATCTGTTGCTGTGGGAGTTTCCATTAGTTTCCAAGTTGTTGTTGATGGTGTAGGAAACTGTACTCACTGACACCTTGAGGCTTTCTTTGCAATTCTTTTAAAGGAAAGACCTTCATTTTTAAGGGTTATAATGCTCTGTCAGTCTTCCTTTCATTAATTGTCATTTTTTGCCATTTTGATAGCAATACAGGGTGAAATGTTGTCTAAATAATGCTTCAGAAGGTGTAGCAACTCAGTGTTTTTATACAGACAAAGGGTTTGGAAGTAATCGGAAAAGGTTGGGACATCTTTAGCAATTGCTTGTCTCAGCTTTCAAGGCTAAATTAACTTCCATTGCTGTAGAAATGCTGCAAGTTGTTAAACTCACTACTTGTTTGCCTGAATTATAATTTGTAATTAAATTACTTGTAAGTTTTTGGTAGCCTAAACACTTTTTTAACCTGTGGTTGTTTACTGCTTAACATTTTGCCATTTCAAAATAATTATTGGACTTGAACTGCTTAAATTTCAATACAAACTGGGAAAAAAAGAGGTGCTCTAAAACCTTTGACCAGTAGTCTATATACTGTACAGTAGTTCCTTTCCGCATAAAATAATAAGATATTAATACAAAGACTCTCGTACATTTAAGAAATACTTTAAAGAGCGATCCCTGCCCCTTCCGGTAAGCACAAACGTCACACAGCCAACCCAATGAAAGGTTTTGATGGTTTTAAAAATGACAAGAACTACCTTTTTGAATGGCCTGCTCTTATCATCATAATCAGAGCTCCATTATTGTGGGCTTGTTTGTTTATTTTTATATATTTGTTGTACCCAATTGGGGTTTTGAAGGTTAACGATTCAATCGATGGTGTTAATGTGCCCAATTCAAGTATATAGAGTTTGTTAATTTAGCTTTTATCATTTCTAATGCCATTTTGTGTTCTCGTTGTTAGAATGTTTCTCCCAGTTTGTAGGGGGGGGTCTGCCCTTAATGTTAAAACACAATGGGTTAAAAGGTCAACAATTAACATTGTCACCTCAACTGAGTTTGCTGATAACACAAACCTTCAAGAACGATTTTGCTTTCTAAAAATATCTCTCTGGTTTTGAATGCTTCATCTGTATTTTCGACTACAGATTTTGCATAGTGCTGTTGGTTTGTCTGTATCGATCCCATTGATTTTCACAGTTTCATCTCTTGCTTTGTTTATTGACTACATTTTTTCTCCAGATCATTTTATTTTTTCCGCCTCTGGCATAATGCCTATAGGATTTTAATTTCACTTACACTGTTGCCAAATGTGCTAAGTGAGGATCGACTGTGTACGTGTGGTATATAAAAACACTCAAATTGAAGTTTTCTATTTTTTTTTTTCTTCATGCTTTTATGTGGTCTAAAAAGCTACTCATGAACCACTCCCACTCCCAGTGACCATTTCCCTCATATGTGAAGTACAGCACTTCTAAGGAGTTTCAAATCCCCCCAGTTAGGCAAAAGGTCAGCTTGTCTTTGATGAGCATTTTGAAAGTTCATATTGGGTCAATAAAAGCTCTTGGTACAAAACAATCTGAAATTGTAAAAAAAGGAAGTAGTGAAGGGATATTGATAGCCATTACCTTTTAAAACAGCCACTTTGGAAAACATCATACATGATGGTGTCATTAGCTCTAGTCTATGCAGCAAATATCCTAATGAACGCTGCAGTTATGTGCAAATGAATCCATATTACATGATTACTGGATTGTACAGCCACTCTACATGCATTCACAAGGCATACTGACAGACAGAATGAATTAGTTTATGTGTCTGACTACTTACATTTCTATGCATGAGTGAACAACTGAATTGCTATTAGGTATCTGACAAAATGTGCAGACTTTATCTAACCGCAAACATAAGAAAAACATTCCGTATACTCGCTAATTCTCCTTTTTGAAAGCTCCTCATCCAATTCAGAGTTGCAGGAAGCTGCCAGCTATCAATGCAACACTGGCCACAAGGTGGGGACTAACAATGGATGACTTGCCATTCCACGCACGGTCCACTCACATACCATGCTCACACTCACAATGGGCTAATTTAGAATCACCAGTTACCATGACACACAAATCTTTCGCATGCTAAAGGAAATGACCTCACAGGCAATGTCAGGTTGTGGGTGGTGGGAAAATGACTTAGGGGGGTGTATCGATTGCTTTATTTATTTAATGATTTAACTTGATTGTTATTACAACTTATCTTTTAGCCCATACCCGTGCAAGGTCCACACGTGGAGGCATAAACCAGCTTAATTAGATTGCTGGAGAAGCGGCAGATGTGGTAAGCAGCTGGCACCAGCTGGAGTTGAATCAGGTATGAAAAGTAGCAAGTTAGCGCTGAAAAAGTGTTGTGTTCCATTCTGGAAAGAAGGAAACTGAGTGAAAGTGAACACTGGTGGGAGAGATAGCAGGATAAAGGAAAGGGAAGCATTGGTTTGGCTGACCACCTATTAAAGTGCCAGACCGAGTGCGTGAATGCTCTGTGCGTTGGCTGAACTCTCATTGGTTGAGCTGCACAGCTGACAAGAGGGTGTGAGAGAGCTAGGGTTTGGTCTTCAGAATACCCAGAGGGTAAAGCACCCCGGGAACCAAGGAAGCTATTAGCAGTGCAGTTTGGATCTGTGTGATGGGTCAGGGATGTCATGAGTTCAAACAGTGAAGTCTCCTGCTGTCCTGACTAGGACAAAGAGAGGAAATGAAAGGATGTAAAGGTTTTACCTGTACACTGTTGGTGTTTTTGTTTTTTTAGATTATTCCTGGATTATTTATTTGCACCCAAAAGACACCACTCTATTTTCCACAACTCACATCTGATCGCTTGCCCTCTAACCATTCATTTTCAGATTAACTGTGCTGGAATCCATTTGTGTCACATAGATTTGTGCATAAAGTGGGCTTCAAGTAACAAAAATAAAATTCAGTCTAATTCTGGACAGACGATGAACATTTATAAGAGCTGCAAATGCCGCAACAAGGAAATTTGCTTTGACATGGAGGTTTTATTATTTATACAGCAATGTAGAGGTAAAAGAAATTGACTAAAGGTTTCCAGATGCAAATTGAGGGGCAAAAAGTCAGAATAAAAATCAAACCTCCATTGACATATTAAATGAAACATCACAATAATGAGAGAGGAACATGACTTCAGAAATCACCATGGAGTGATGCCATGGATTTTAAGACTGTGGCCTAGCTCAGCTGGACCTGGATAAGCAAAATGATACCATCACTGGTAAAATGAACAAATGGGCTGTTTGTGCAGAACGTTCACATGAGATTGTCAAAAAATGAATGTGCGCTCAGAAACAGTCTTTTGAAGGCGGAAGAAATTGATAGGCTGTGAATTTCATGTCTGCAGGCTTAAGCTGCAAAACCATCCTCAGAGAATACGTACAAAATAGCCTTTATGTTTGAAATGGAAAAACACATCATATAAAATTAAAAAAAAAAAGGTTATAGCACCAGCTTCAGCAGTCTTGGTCTGAATCCTGGTCCTGTTCCCCATATTTAACAAAATTCTGTATCAAGGGGAGAACCCTGTTTCATCTTAAAACTGTGATGATGTGACTTAAAACCAGCGTAGGTGGAGTGTGAGAGAGTGTCATTGACTGACATCTTGCTCAGAGCTGGCTACTGCTCTACACCCAATGTTGGGATAGGCTACAGTCACAATAAATCCTGATTTGGATAAAGAAGATGTCAACAGTTAATGTACGTGAGCATATTAATTTCAGCAATTCTTTAGTACAGCAATAGTTAAATGTGTACTGAAAAAAATTGGAAGAATCTATACTAATAAAAGGCAAAGCCCTCACTAACTGACTGACTGATTCACTCACTCACTCACTCATTGACTGAAGTTGGAAAGCTGAAATTTGGCAGGCTCATTCCTTACAGCTTACTTACAAAAGTTAGGCAGGTTTCATTTCGAAATTCTACACGTAACGGCCATAACTGGAACCTACTTTCGACCATATATACGGCCATAGCCTGCAGCTCGGTAGCCGTGTGAGTTGGAGTTGCGTCACGCATCATCACGCCTCCCACGTAATTGAGTGCCTGCCCATATAAGGTAAATATTCACGGGTAAAGGACTGTGCTTATGCAAATGAAGATGAGATGGTCTAGTCTTCATTAATATGTAATGTGAGCTTCAGAGGCAAAATAAAGAGCAGTAAAGACTCCAGTCAAGGACATCAAAATTTACACCACCAAAAGAAGATTTTTTTACAAGGTAATTCCATCTCTGAATTAAAAAGGTAATATCTGATTATGAAGTGTCAAATCAGGAAGAAGAAAAGAAAGTAAAAGTGAAAACTGAAATGGTTAATTCTGGTGCAGTTCTGCATTGTAGAAATTTTAGACAATCAGTGTTGGTGTAATCATTTTGTTCATGTGTTTCTGAGCCCTTTCTGTCAATGCTTACTTCCCATTATAAGTTTGTGGGTCACTAAATCCAGTTCTGTCATTTAAATTTTGCTTGGAACTCAAATTAAGCGAGATCTTTTCTGGGCCTATTTTTTTTTTTGTTCCTGGATGTCACCATCTTGAAGCTCCATTGCCAGGATGCAGCAACTGTTTGCTGGGGAACGCGGACCCAGAAGCAGTGCAGTATGATGTCGTTAGCATAACACTTTAAAAGCAAGCGCCTCAGATTCATCTTCATAAAAAGAAGGAAAGACTTCTTGCAAATGAATGGTTTATGTCACTAGATACTGGGGTCTTCCCAGACTGTCTTAAGACTGCTGTAATTAAACCCCTACTTAAGAAACATAATCTCGACCCCTCAGCTCTTGAAAATTTTAGACCCATCTCTAACCTGCCTTTCTTAAGTAAAGTTCTGGAGAAGGCAGTCATTATGCAGTTAAATGACCACCTAAATAAACATGCTATTCTTGATAAATTTCAGTCGGGTTTTAGAACAAATCACAGCACAGAAACTGCACTCGTTAAAGTAGTAAATGACTTGCGGGTAAATGCAGACAGAGGCCATTTATCTGTTCTCATCCTCTTAGATCTGAGTGCTGCATTTGACACCATTGATCACAACATTCTTAGAAATCGCCTTAGTCAATGGGTGGGCCTCTCTGGCAGTGTCTTAAATTGGTTTGAATCCTACCTGACAGGGAGAAAATATTTTGTTAGTTGTGGGAATTACAACTCGAAGACACATGATATCCAATATGGTGTTCCACAAGGCTCAATCCTGGGTCCGCTGTTATTCTCAATCTACATGCTTCCGTTAGGTCAGATTATCTCAGGGCACAACGTGAGCTACCACAGCTATGCTGATGACACACAGCTGTACTTATCAATAGCACCTGATGACCCCGATTCTATTGATTCACTAACAGAATGTCTGACTAGTATCTCAGAATGGATGAATAGTAATTTTCTCAAGTTAAATAAAGAGAAAGCTGAAATTTTAGTGATCAGCAATAATGGATACAATGAGGCTATTAGAAATAAACTGGATACATTAGGATTAAAAGTCAAGACGGAGGTAAAAAGCTTAGGGGTGATTGTTGACTGTAATCTGAATTTTAAATCACATATTAATCAGATCATTAGGACAGCATTTTTTCACTTAAGAAACATACAGTAAGTAAAGTTAGACCTCTTATATCACTGAAAGATGCTGAGAAATTAGTTCACGCGTTTGTTTTCAGTCGACTAGATTACTGTAATGCACTCCTCTCTGGACTACCCAAAAGATATAAATCGTTTGCAACTAGTGCAGAATGCAGCTGCTAGAATCCTAACTAGGAAAAGAAAATCAGAACACATCACACCAGTCTTAGCGTCACTACACTGGTTACCTGTGTCATTCAGAATTGACTTTAAAATTCTGCTTATGGTTTATAAAGCCTTAAATAATCTCGCCCCATCTTATATATCGGAATGTCTGACACCTTATATTCCAAATTGTAACCTCAGATCCTCAAATGAGTGTCTCCTTAGAATTCCAAGAACAAAACTTAAAAGAAGTGGTGAGGCGGCCTTCTGCTGTTATGCACCTAAAATCTGGAATAGCCTGCCAATAGGAATTCGCCAGGCTGATACAGTAGAGCACTTTAAAACACTGCTGAAAACACATTAATTTAACATGGCCTTTTTATAACTTCATTTTAATCGTAATTTAACTTAATCCTGATACTCTGTATGTTCAATTCATCATAATAACTATTCATGGTGGCTCTAAAATCGGTACTGACCCCTACTCTCTTTTCTGTTTCTTTTTCCGGTTTCTTTGTGGTGGTGGCCTGCGCCACCTCCACCTACTCAAAGCTTCATGATGCTCCAACAATGATGGACGGATTAAAAGGAAAAAGTCTACGTGACCATCATCATCATCAAGCCCTTCCGTGAGAATCCTAAATTCAAAGAGGACTGTTTCATTTATGTTAGGTAGAATGCCCAGAGGGGACTGGGCGGTCTCATGGCCTGGAATCCCTACAGATTTTATTTTTCTCCAGCCGTCTGGAGTTTTTTTGTTTTTCTGTCCCCCCTGGCCATTGAACCTTACTCTTATTCGATGTTAATGTTGATTTATTTTGTTTTATAATTATGTCTTTCATTTTTCTATTCTTTAATATGTAAAGCACTTTGAGCTACTGTTTGTATGAAAATGTGCTATATAAAATAAATGTTGTTGTATGTTTCAAATCATCTTTTTGATTATTAGACTTAAGATTTATGGTTGACGACTACAATTTTGTTTTCTTCCTTCAGGTTTGATGAAAGACAGGATGGACCTTGATTGCTGAAATTTGGTTTAAGTTGTTCCTTCTCCTGGTTACCTTCATTTGTTTTTACTTCCGTTCTATACATTATGCATAATCCTCTACGCATGACAATCAGCTTGAACTTGAAACCTTTGAAGAACACTGCTTGTGTTTTGCTCTGCTCTATGGCAAAGTGAAAACTCAATGACAGATTTAGAATTCACTAGTGTAGAGCAGATACTCTGCTTTTGCCCATTCCTGAAATTCCTGAATTTCCTCACGACACAATTGTACCAAACTGTCATTTAAACGTACATATTGGTACTGGAGATTATCTGTGGCAAAGCCAAAAATAGTGTATCTACTACACTGAATAGACTAGTCAAAAAAATACCATATTATATACACTTTCGCTGCACAGTCTTATGCTGCATCCATATGTTATGTTATATGTGAAGTCAAAGTTGCGATGTTTCACTTTTCCACATCACTGTGGTTATTTAAATTTTTGGTTTGGAGAAATGCATGGTGGCTGTTGATTTGTTACTTGGTCTGTTAAAAAAGGCAATTAAAGATAAACCTTATACTTTTATAGAAATGAAGTGCATGACTAAGAGGCCATACTAATGTATTAAATATTTACCACTTTGCTCCAAATGCAATTAGAACACAAAAATGGTATTTCTGGCTGACCAGGTTATATTTTTTATTTTATACAATGGACTAAAGGTGAAAGGTCAGCATTACAACTTGGAGAATTAGGATACCTTTGTTTTCGCCGAATTGTCTCTGACTTGTAGCCTTGAGTTTGTAGGGCATTCATGTGAAATTTCTGACTCTGAAAGTCACATTTACTATCTGTGTGATTAGCATGTGAACACAACATTAAATACTGTACATCCTAGGGGAACTACAATTCCCAGCACTCAAACTACACATTGGAGTCATGTGTCAGGAACTAACAGATTTCTTTATTTCTTCACAAGATGGTAAGAACATTATTATAATGGAAGATTTCAGAGCTGTGATAATTAAGATATTTAATTTTTATTTGATGTTGGACTGAAATGTCATTTTGCAGTTTTCTGCAAATATACTCTGAAAAGTTGATTTTAATATTTAAAAATCATCTTGGAAACACTGATTAGAGAAAGCTGAACAATTAATCTTCAGTTTATAAAAAGAGAGAAATGTTTTTTTTTCTTATGTCTTTTGTTATAGAGAAGGAAAACGTACAGATGACTTGGTTTTTCCTTTAGCTACAGTGCACTCCATAATGTTTGGGACAAAGAGACATTTTTGGTTGATTTCCCCCTCTGTTCCACAGTTTAAAATTATAAACTAAACAATTAGATGGGATAAAAATGCACATTGCAGACTTTCATTCAGGGGGATTTGCATAAATTATGGTCAGACCATGTAGAGATGACACTTTTTCTACACACTCCCACCATTTCAAGGCACCATAATTTTTGGCAATGGCAGATCTATTAAAGCAGTCATACTGTATTCAGTACTCTGTCGTACATCCCTTGCATTAAATGACTGCTTGTAGTTTGTGATTCATAGACATCACCAGATGCTGAGGATCCACTCTGGTGGTGCTCTACCAAACCTCTAATGAAGCCATCTTCAGCTCTGGCTTGTTTCAGGGGCATGTCCCCTTATGTTTTCCCTTCAGTATATGGAAAGCTTGCTCAATTGGATTTAAATGGAGTGCCTGGCTTGGCCATTCGAGATGTTTCCATTTTTTTATTTTTGACAGACTCCTATGTTGGTTTAGCAGTATGTTTGAACAAATGACCTTGTTGTAGGAGGCATTTACTTGAACCTGAGCAGATAAGTTGTTTCCATACACCTGTCAGCAGTTCCATCATCAATGAAGAGAAGTGTGACAAGGCATGTAGCATCCTTACATGTCCAACCTGTAACACACCCACCGCCATGTTTAACCGATGAGGTGGTGTGCTTTGGATCTTGGGTAATTCCTTTTTGTCTCTACACTTTGTTCTTGCCGTCACTCTGATGCAGGTTCATCTTTGTCTTGTCTGACCACAAGACCCTTTTTCCCGAATTCTGTAGGCTCTTTTAAGGACTTTCTCACAGACTGTAATCTGGCCATCCTGTTTTTGTGGCTAGTGGTTTACATCTTGCAGTGTGACCTCTGTATTTTGTTCATGAAGTCTTCTGTGGATAGTTGTCTCTGAGGACTGTTTCTGATCTGATCAGACAGAGGTTTGGGGCTTTTTCTTGAACATAGTGAGGATTCTTCTGTCATCAGCAGTGGAGGTCTTCCTTGGCCTACCACTCCATTTACGATTACTGAGCTCAATAGTGCATTCTGTCCTTAATGTTATTCAGACAGTTGATTTCGCTAACCATAAGGTTTTACAAAAGTCTTGATTGGTTTCCTACTTGTTTCTGAGGCACATAATGGCTTCTTTGACTTTCCATTGGCACAGCTTTTGTCCTCATGCTGAACCATGGCAACTACAGACTCCAAAGAATAGAAGCAAGCTGAGGTATCTTATGAAGCACAACTGAGGAATCACAAACCCATGTGATGCCAATTGTCCCAAACATTATGGTGCCCTGAAATGGGGGGAGACCATATAGTAAAAGTGTTGTTGTTTCTACATGGTGAGACGGAAATGTATACAAATCCCCTTACATGAAAGTCTGCAATGTGCACTTTAACCATGCCTGAATTATTTGATTTGTAATTTTAAACTGTGGGGAAGAGGAGAAAATCAAGAAAAAGTGCGTCTTTGTCCCAAACATTACGGAGGGCACTGCTACATTCTGTTGATTTCATTCTTTTTTACCAATTGCACTGAGCCTGCCCGATTCTACCGTACGGTCACCTCATAAAGTAAGTCTGCTTCTGTCAGCTCAGTTTTACCTGTGTAGGCTCTTCAAAGTTCACTCCCTCGTAACTGATCATGAATTCAATGATATTGTATCGTATCGTATCATGTTACTTTGTAATATGCTCTTGTTTGCTTTGTAATGTGAATTTTCATGTTGCTATATAAATCACTGACTCGTTAACTGAAAGACTGGTGGATGTAGTGGCGGCCAGTCCAGGATCCCCTCTGCAGCAGTTCAAATATCATCACCACATTACAGCAGATGTAGAGAATATCGGTAACTAAATTGTGCAAGTTCCTTTTAAAGCTATTTGAAATAATCCCCAGCAACTCATAGATAATCCAGCCTTCAGCCATAATAAAAAAAAACATAAAAAAAAGAAAAGAGGGGAAAAAAAAGTTTTGTGTGTTACCTTTAAGTTTTTGTCTCTGAGGTTCTGTGCTTCTTTTTTAAACTTTTCAGTCATTGAAGCGATTTCATTTGTAAGGTGTACTCTGTTCAGACACAGCATTTTTAAGATTTTTATTATTCTCTTGCAATGTACTAAATTATATATACATAGTAAATGCATATTTAATATATATTTGATATTTTTAGAAAATCAAACCTACTTTTGTTTTAACAGATCTTGCATCTTCCTCTGAGCATTGCTTAGTTCTTCATTTTGGTTGCTGCGAGAAGATTTTAATAAGGAAATTGATTTTTCTAAAATTTTAACACACTGAAAGAAAGGGGAAAAAAATAATGATAAAAATATAGTACATAAGAAATTTGACCAACGAGAGACCATTGAGCCCATCATGCTTATTTGTTTTACCAATAGCTAAGTTGTCACAATATCTCATCCAGATTCTTGTTAAAGGTTATGAAGGTTTCTGCTTCAACTCCATGTCTCAGTAGTTTGTTCCAGATTCTCACAACTCTTTGCATAAAGCAATGCTTCCTGACTTCTGGTCTACATGCACTTCTCATTTATTTCCTTTGGTGTACTCAACTACACGATTCACTGTTAATTTGTAAAAATTCAGCTGGATCTGATAAAACATGCAAGCATATTCTGGATGATTTGACCCACATTCCCATTACTGGTACTGCAATAATATTTCTTTCACTTCAGTCATATTGATCTGACAGAGGACATTAAATTTGTCAGCAAAACTATATTTTTGGATTACCGTAGTTAGACGTAAGCTGAAAACTAAGTCAGATCTTAGAACTATTTCATAAATGCATTGCACAGGCATCTTTAAATATTTACTTACAGAAAGAAATACAGGTAGTCATTGACTTGCGACCATGTTTGGGTTCCAACAGACCAGTCGTAAATCGATCTGGACGTAAGACAGACCGGTATATGTATACAGACCTGACGGTATGTATATTACTGCTTAGTAAGTCCCTTAAGTCCTATTGTTTCTGTCTTTTTTTATCATCATTCTTAGCACATTGTGTAGATTTTCTATATTTTCTTTTTGTGTAAATTGTTTTTACTCTCTCGTATAGGGAAACTATTGTAATTATCCAGAAATTTGATGTGAATATTTTGATGAATCTTGACGTTTTAGACCTCCCTGAGTCTGAAAATACCATTTTTGGAATTATGCCTGTGGGTTTGTCTGTGTTTGTGTATGTAAACACGATTACTTGAGTACGCTTTAACTTTGGTCAACCAAATTTTGCATACAAGTATTAGGTATAAAATGTAGATTTCTATCAACTTTTGAGATTTTTCCGCTAACTGGAAGCGGTACTCTACCTTTTATTCATGCAGCTGCAGAGCCCGATTTATTCAAATTTACTTTTATAATAATTGTTCAATATACGGTATTATTAATTTGATTTGATTTGTTGTTGATGGTTTTTTAATGTACATAATATAAAAATATAATGATTGACTTGCGGTTTACTCCTCAAATATCCATTCCCCAATCTGAGTATACGAGAAAGTCGAGGGGAGACCACTCCCGATTTTTTATTTTAATATTTTGTTTCGTTATTACTGTAGGCTCGCATGAGTGCCGAAACTTCAAGTTATGTTACATCATCAATGTGAGCCTCACCCAGTGTTCATTGTCTTAACTGGGTGATTAGGAATTGTACCGGCAGAGTTTGAGCACTCATATATTTTTTTTTTTAGCATTTCACCTATTAACAGTAAACATTAACAGAGAAAGGAGTTCAGCGTGGTTGCATCATACCCTTTCATGGTAGTTTGCACAAAGCGGCACATTGTGAGTCACAACACCGAAGCTTCGGAGGTTACCTGGATTCAAAGCCAGAGCACAGCAGTACGGTGCGTTCGGCGAACACCAATTACAGTGGGATGACTTAAACTCACATACGATCACATTCACTTTCTTTCTACCGTTACACTGCTTGATCACCTTCATTCTTGTGTTGAGATCAATTGCTTTTTTTCCTGTAATTGTAGGAGAAATGTAACTGAACGTAGTCAAAACTGCAGCAGGTAATAAACTGAGATTGAGATGAATGAGTCACGGATAACGGAACTAGCGTGGCAAAAACTGTTGTTCGCTTGTGAGACTTGGTAGCAGTCGTAAGTCAAATGGTCATAAGACACATAGGTTGTAAGTTGACAATTACCTGTATTCTAGATATACATTTCACTAGAATCAAAAATACAATCCATATGCAGAATTGGTATAACATAACAGCACACTTTTAAAACTGCTTCATCTATCTCAGGGTCATGAAAGAGATGAAGCCTATCCTAGTAGCACTGGCCACTTGGCAGATCAGGAGGCCAATCACACACATACAGTACCTACACTCACACTGATTAAAATGTGAGATATAGAAATGATATCCAAAATGGAGGACACATTAGTAAATACAGTAAGCGGACTATGTTCTGGAGTACTCTAGTTCCTCTGAAACAAGCAGATGTCAATGGCAAACACACATTTCAATGAATCTGTAAGTGTTTTAGCCTCACCTTTTGCTGATCACTTATTTGGTCCTCGATATCACATAGTTCTGAAGTCATGTCATCCATTCTTTTTTTGAGCTTTGCTTTTTCTTCATTCTGATGCTGCAGTTTAATTTGAAATTCACCTATCTGTTTTAAATACACAAGTAAAAAGATGACTATGCTCTCTTTGCATTATTCAAACAGAAAAAAAAGTGACAGCATCCTGAATTTAAAATATGAGTGTTAATCATAACAGTGCTTATTCTGTTATTTAAGATCTTCCTTAACAGAAAATTTCCAATTGACAGATTCTAATGACTGTCCACATTTACCAATTGTGCCCACCAGGGGGTGTTGCGCACCCAAAATCCCAAACACAACCTCACATACACAAATTCTGGTAAAAATAAAAGGTTAATTAACACAGAATAATGTGCAGAAAGGCTTCAAAAGTGTCATAAACCAATCACAATTATTTCTTTCTTTCTTTCTTTCTTTCTTTCTTTCTTTCTTTCTTCACCTCCACTCCTTCCAGGCGAGTTTTGTACTCTTTCACCCGAATTTTATTCCCCTAGGTGAGGTTAAGTGGTCTCTTTATCTTGGATCTGGGAGAGCATAGCCCAATGGAAGTACTTCTGGGTCAATCAGAGGTTCTACAAAGTAGGGATTAGGAATCCCATCAACTCCCCTGGGCATCACCACAGAACCCAACAGAGCTGTCTCACGGGACTACAAGTACCAGCATGCTCTGCGGGCACCCATGGGGGAATCCTAAGGTGGCTGCCACCTAGCGCATTGGGGGAGAAAATATTTAGCAGTGCTGATCTCCCCAAGTCCTCCATTGTACTGGCCTCCCAGTCGGGTAAGGATCGTTGTTCAATCCTGTTTGGGATGCCAGACCATGTTTGTCGTCCATAACAAAGAATGTGCAACTAAAGTAAGATAAACTGCAATATGCAGACACAAACATGTGGAACTCTACATTTGTGATATCCTCCATACTTTCATTTTTAGAAGCACTAGTGTAGAAAGATTATCGACTTAGATCCACAGTGAAGTCATAATTTAGAAAAACCTGACATATCCTGCTCTACACCATGTTAAGATGTATGCACATTTGTAAAGCACAAAAAGAGGTTTGAAATGTACACACACAACTTCCCACCCAAACCTTGGAATTTATAAAAGAAAACTTGATGGGGGAACAGGTATATATTCACGGCAACTCTGAACTAGGCATATGCAGCATTTCAGAGAAACTGGGAAATGACGACACCCTTGATCAAACTAGAAAAATGTAGCCAAACTAACTAAATGGTGACTCACATGTATAATAATTCATATCACTAAGCCATTATTATAATGTGTGTTGACTTGACAAACATATCACACCTCAAAAGTGTTCACTATGATGACCAGACTGTATTTTAGTTGCCGTTTTAAGAGGCTGTTACTGCGTATTTGCACTAAAGAACTTTTTTGGTTATTTGTCAGTTTATATTGACTACCTGTTTTCATTTCTGAGGGAACTGGCTGACAGGTCAGGAATATCTCAGCCAAGCTTCACTCCATCATGCCTGGTGTGCTGGAGGCCATTAACTGACTGGCAAGGCGTTACATCCAGTTTTCGTATTGTGTGGGTGTACATACATAAAACATAACATGGTTTCCCATCATAAAAAGTCAATTTGCAATACAAGTACCTAGTGAGAATGAAGCTGCTTTAGTTAGTTAGTAAGCAGTGACATTCCATTAAAGCACAAGTTATCTGTGATGCCAAGGTGAGACTGACAAAACATTATTACTCAGTGGCCTGGGTCAGCCATGTGATTCATTTATTTCAAGACAAAGTAGCTTTGACATATATGATGGTGCTGTATGTGGTCGCTGGCTTAATGGTAAGGTAACGTCCTGAACCCTCAGTTTTTTTATATGGCTTGTGGTATTCATTGTAACAGCAGTCACATCATCACATGGGCCTGGTAATAATCCAGATGCCGGCACCTTATGCCTTACCCTAACCATCAAAATACAGAAGAGAAGCACTATAATGCCACATATGATCTTACTCTCCGATGTGGCGCAGCCAGATTCTCTTGAATTCAGGTGGCAGGTTCTCAGGGAGTCAGGTGGGAAGCTGCTCTGCCAGCCAATAAATGTGATTGCATATGCATAACATTGATTAGCATGATCCATATATGGAAGTTTCAGGGTGGCGGTTGAGGCACATTCGCATATGCCTACACTATTACAAGGTTATTGTGATTTGTAAAGGGAAAATTGCAGAGACATGTGCGTATGCCAGGTTTTATGAATCTGTTTCTTTTAGGTGAATGCATATTTTCACACTCAAATCCACGTAAAGATTTATAAATGGAGCCCCTTTTATATCCATGGACTTTTAGTGTTTTAAAGTTTCTAATACTGAGAATATATTTAATCAGTAATGTACACGTACATTAAGCTTGGTGCTGCTGAAGATGTTGTCATGCACGAGCACATGGGGAGTGGCTTAAGGACCCGATATGTGCCGCGACAAGTCGTGCCAGGGGACAATGGCAGGGTACCAACTTCTCTTTTCGTCTTTCTTCAGAAAAAATAAAACACCGCCGCAATAACCATTCCCGGAAGACTCTTGATACAACCCACTTCCGGGTTCCTTTCTTACCTCTGGTCCCCCCATGATGACGTCAATTACCCATCCATCGTCACGGCTTTCCCCATCATTTCATCAATTCCTGTCCTCCACTATAAATTGTCCGACCTGCCTTTGTTTCCTTGTCTGTTGTACTTGAGAGAAAACACTGACGAACATTATTTGTTTGCTATACAGTATACGGGGCCTAAAAACCCCAAACCTTTATGCTTGTCTGCTTTGTTTATTATAATGTATTTTAAGCTTTCACAAATTCCAGGGAAAGTAAACCTCAAGGGCCTTTGGCAAGTCATATTCTACATGACCCCGGCTGTCTTGCCATTAACCTCTCCCTGAATATTCTACAATATGCTATGGTCCTGGTTAGTATCTATAGACTCTGGTGTGCCTTATCCATTCTTGGAATTCTTTTAGTAATTAAATATCAGTGAGAGAAAAAGGGAAAAATGCATACGAGGGGAGGCCCAAAATTAACAAGAATTTTTTTCTGGAGACTGGAGGGGCATTAGTTCTGAGTTTGCCGCTAGGTGCGTGTACTAGAGTGCCCTCTGAATCGTTTGGTCAAGTGGCACCCTTGAAGTGCTCAAGCGATTGCGTGATGCGTTGCAGAGAAAATGACCTGAATTATGGCGATCATGCGAGTGGCTTCTGCATCACGACAACATTCCTGCCCACACAGCATTAAGTGTGCGGGTGTCTCTCACAAAACGGGATGACACCGGTTTCCAATCCCCCCTACTCCCCGGACCTTGCACCCTGCAATTTTTTCTTATTATCAAGAATGAAGAGGAACCTTAAAGGAAAGCGTTTTCAGGATGTAGAGGAGATCAAGAAGCAAATGACGGAGGTATTGAAGGCTATCACTTTGCGAGAGATTTAGAACTATTTTGAACAATGGAAAAAGCAGTGGGATAAGTGTATTGCATCTCGGAGAGTATTTTGAAGGTGATTACATTTTGGAAATGTTCTGAGAAATATAAGATTTTTTTTTTTTTAATTCTCGTTATTTTTGAGTACACTTCAACGTAATCTTATCTGACAGCCTAAATATTTGTACAATTTAACCACAGTTTGAATTAAATTGCAAGCAATCATTCAAATGAGCAATATATTATACGTTAATATGCCATCTAGATATAAATCCCTTCATTTTAAACGTGAGCTTAACTCTACTCTTTATCAGAAAGTAACACTGCAGTGAATACTGACTTTGATTCCAAGTGCGTCCTTGCTCTCCCCAAAGCGTTTTCTTTCCTCCATCATCGCTTTTTCCAAATTTTCCAGAGCTTTTCTCAATCGAGCTGTGTGTTTTTCAGTGTCCCGTATTTTGATGTATATCTCATTGACCACAATCCTTTTATTGGCCTTTTCTGTCAGGTGATTATTCAGTTGTTCAATAACACCTTCATGTTCAGCTCGGACTTGCTCTCTTTCCGGGCTGAAATGGAGAGAAAGTAATAACATGTAAGATCTTTCCACATTTACCATACATGCAAGGTTCTCAAAGACTGCACATCTACCTCTCTCTGTCTCAAAGTCTGTCATTGTGTCAGTTTTATTATTACTCCACTGGGCAGCAGCCCTACTCTCTCTGGTTCCAGAAACTTGGACTCAGTTCAAGGCCTGGGCTCTGTATTGTCTGCACATTTTTCCATGCCATGGTGGGTTTTCTCAGGTTTTCCCCACAAATTTACATGCTAAGGTTAATTAGTGACCCTAAATTGGCCTCATGTGGTGCTCTGTTCCAGCTTTGCACAACATTCTCATCACCAATACAGATTTTTCTTGGACTTTCCATGCAGCTTAAGGCCATGTCACATTACACGCCATTTCCAGCTATTTTCCGTCATAGACTTCATCTACATAATGACCAGTGACTCAATCCAACTTATCTACGTCTCGTCCCAACCAAATTAAAAAGTTGTGGACTCTGCGCTGTGTAACAGACCACAACCAGTGAGCACTCACCCAGAAGTACAATGCATATAATGTAGTTACAAGGAATAAGAAAAATGGGTGTTTTGGACCCTGCAAGCAGAAGAAAGGCTTGTCTGTCTGATGCTGAATGCTTTACGTAACACGAAAGAATGGGAGAAGAAAAAAGAAAAGGCTGAGAATGTAGCCAAACTCGCCATACTTGTAAGACTGTGCATGGGCACCAGCTCCATCATGCAGCACGTTATTGGCTGTCAGAAAAAGTTGGGAGCTTGAAATACTTTGGGAATGTGAAACTTCACTGGAAAGTTGTCACAAAGTTACATGATTTGAATTGGCCTACAACCAGTCAGGTAATGTGACATACTGCAGTGACAAGATCAGCAACTGCTGTTGCCAAGTGACTAGATGTTGTGTAATGTGACATTGACTTTAGGCTAACGGGTGACTTTAAACTGACCCAGCAGGTGTCAGGGAGGGTATGCATATGACTGGGAATGCTTGTGGACTGGAGTCTTGTCCAGGATTGGTTTTAGCCTTGTGCCTGATGCTTTCAGAAAAAGGCATACAAGTGGCTGGCACCTTTATTCAAAGCGACTTAGAAGTTTGAAATAAAACTCACTTAAGGTTTAAATGATTGCTGTAAGCCACACAGAGAGTCATTGCATCTTTGGTGTTAATGGCCATTACTGCCTTGCTTTAATAATGGATGCACAGAAACACTCACCAACCTTAATATAAAGAGCATATTAATCGTAAATCAGAACTCTTTTTTTTTTTTCTTGGAGCATGCATGCCAATCTGTCATCACAATCTCAAAAGCACACACTGTTAGTCATTTTCTAACCTGTTTAGCCCTGATCAGGGTCATGGGGGATGCTGGAGCCTATCCCAGCTGGCATAGGGCACAAGGTAGGATCAAAGCCTGGACAGGCTGCAAGCCCATTGCAGTATGAACACACACACTCACCAACCACACACTAGTGCCAATTAAATATCACCAATCCACCTAACCTTCATGTGTTTGGACTGTGGGAGGAAACTAGAGCACCTGGAGTAAACCCACACAGTAAGGACCCGGTACACTGACTCTGGTGTTCTTAGTGCGAGGCAGCAGCGCTACCATTGTGCCACCATGCCACCCAGCACAAATTGTATAATTTTTAGCAGAGGTATATACAGCATGGGCAGCACGGTGGCGCAGTGGTAGCGCTGCTGCCTCGCAGTTAGGAGACCCGGGTTCGTTTCCCGGGTCCTCCCTGCATGGAGTTTGCATGTTCTCCCCGTGTCTGTGTGGCGCTCCGGTTTCCTCCCACAGTCCAAAGACATGCAGGTTAGGTGGATTGGTGATTCTAAATTGGCCCTAGTGTGTGTTTGTATGTGTCCTGCGGTGGGTTGGCACCCTGCCCGGGATTGGTTCCTGCCTTGTGCCCTGTGTTGGCTGGGATTGGCTCCAGCAGACCCCCGTGACCCTGTGTTCGGATTCAGTGGGTTAGAAAATGGATGGATATATACAGTATTAGGTGGAGTGGCTGCTCTGAGGTTGAGATCTGTATCGGCAATCAGAGAATTCCTGGTTCAAATCCCATAAATAAGCAAGGCCATTAATCTGCAATTATTTCTTCTTGGGTATGATGTTAACCTTCATACAGCCCTGTAAACAGGTCCTCCAACTTGCAAGGGAAAACTAGGGGGTTGGGGTAGAATTGGCACTCCAGCCACTGTAACAAAACCTCACACTCTTCCATTCCATTCAAACTAGTGTGGTGCTGAGGTGTCACCCATTGCATGGCTGCACTAAGGTCCTAATTTGGGATCCTGAGGTGGTTTGTCGTGTGGTGGGTGCAGCAACACACTGTATCGGTGCCAGCTCCTAACCTCTCTCCTCTCTATACTGCAAATACAAAGGCATGCTAAGCACATGCTATTGGCCACAAAATGAATCAACCTCAGCCGTCAAACTTTATGATTTCCTGTTCAAGTCTTAAGAACTAGTACTACCTCTGACACGACAGGGCACCGTATTTCTCCATAATCACTTGTGAACAAGTCTTGAGGTTAGAAGTGCATTTTTCTTAACTGCTACGCACAGATGCTGCATGTGAGGTTAACATGTCAATGTGCAGATGAACGGTCCCTGTGATACACTGGTGCCCTATCCAAAGCTGGCTCCTACCATGTGCCCTATGCTGCCAGGACACATTGATACCGAATTGGATTGCATAGTTTTAAACCAGTCATATCATTATATGGGGCGGCATGGTGGTGCAGTGATAGCGCTGCTGCCTCGCAGTTAGGAGACCTGGGCTTGCTTCCCAGGTCCTCCCTGTGTGAAGTTTGCATGTTCTGCCCGTGTCTGTGTGGGTTTCCTCCCACAGTCCATTGCATTGGCACATTGGCGATCCTAAGTTGTGCTTGTTGTGTGTGTGTGTGTGTGTGTGCTCTGCAGTAGGCTGGCTCCCTGCTCAGGGTTTGTTCCTGCCTTGTGCCCTGTGCTGGCTGGGATTGGTTCCACCACACCCCTGTGTTAGGATATAGCAGGTTGGATAATGACTGACTGACATCATTATATCATGATATGTATCTCCATATTGAATCTGCAGTTCAATTTCATATTCAAATCCTTCATTTGGTTGTTGTAAGTGCCCCATTCCCCTTGACTTTTTCTCCAGATACTATAATTTTCTTCCCACGTCCCCCAAAGACTTGAATTTTGGGCTAACTGGCCATTCTTAACTGTGAGTAAGTCCTGCAATGGACTGGAGCCTACCCAGAATGGGCTCCTGTCCTTGCATTAAGTACTTCCACAATAGCCTTTGACATGAAATGGACTAAGTGGGCTTCACAGCGTTATGTTATACGGAGTTCAAGTTTACAGTCACGGACAGCACAATGAGATTCCAATGTCTCCAATGTGGATGTGACTGTACAACAACATCAACATCTGGCACCAAACTTGTATGTAACTGTGTGTGTGTGGCATGCAATTTCAGCCAAAAATTATACCTCAGAATTTTCTAGGACTTTGATAATAACGATAATTAGATGATATTTTGCATCCTTTAAAAACATGTTTGCAAAAGTCTTATTGATCAAGCTTGGTGTTGTTAATAGGATATTAGTTGTAGCTTATTAATGAAATTAATGAAAACAGCAGTTAAAGAAAACAGGTCTAATTTATTTACTTAAAACTGAAGTAAAACAACACAAAAACGTTAAATTCACCAGTCAGAGTATTACTGAGATCAAACAGTGTAAGTATGAGGAAAGTATTTCAAAGTGGCCTACAGGATTTACTTAAAAAACACCAACAAAATTATTATAATGATAGCATTTCAAACAGGCACTTAATCCTTAATGTATGCAAGCTATGAATCCAAAGGGAATAAAATACTAATCAAAATTGAACTACAGGGCCTGAACATCACAGTCTGGATAAACATAAAGTGCTCTGCTGGAAGGTTAATTGTGAAGTAAGAACAAAAACCCAACATACTGTACAATAGTGTAAAAATCCAAAGTTCTGTCAAATGCTGCACAGGATTTAAAAAAAACGATAGCATTTGTAAATAAGTTATATCATATATTGCCAAAAGATACAAAAAACCCAAACCTATAACATTTTTAAACAAATTATTCCATACTTCAGGTTCTGTCCAATATTACATAAAGATAATCAGAAAAAGTAAAACACCATGAAAAGAGTTACAGTATATAAAATAAATGCAGCAGTATGAACTAACTGGCTTCTAACGTCATTAACTGTTGAAATGATCGGTTTGCAGAGGCGTACCGTAATGATGAAGCAGTTTAAATAAAGGGCAAAAAATAGAAAAAGAAAATGCCAGCATCCCATGATGGGATGGTGAGAAGGAGTTTGGGCTCACAGGATGGCTCATACACCTTTGGAAAATGGACCTTTTTCAACTTGCATTGTACCCCTGGCACTGGATGATGGGTTAATAGGGAATTTTAATAATTAGGGGGGAACTGGGCACAGAATCAAGAGCTACTTACAAAAGAGAAGAGTTATGTTTTGCTAGAAAACGTAGGCTTTTCTCAGCGATGTCCACCTCCTCTGTGACCCGCTGCAAGTCCAGCTTTAACTGATTCAACTGAGCTGCGTTTGAATCCCGCACAGCAGCCAGAGCATCTGTAACAGAAGAGACAGTTCATGACCCTTCATGGTCACACGGCTGTTCCCACTCACTTACACCATCCATTGCCTTTAGCACTTGCATTGTTGAGTGTCAGGGTGGCAACAAACTGGACAGAATGAAATAAAACCAACTTCATCTTCATCATCTTCCACCAATTCAGGATGGTCAGTAGAACTGGATTTGAGGTGAAAAACATACCAGGGCTGGATGCCAGACCCAGCAGGGTCCACTTAGGTACACATCGGCAGGGGCCAACTTGAATTCGCTGATTAGGCTAACCAAGGGGTACCGGTAGCTCGCAACCCTTTTCCAAGTAGCTCACCAAAGGGTTAATGAATCCTACATAAATTTGAAAACTTGATTAGTCAAATTAGGGGTGGGCGATCTTTCCAAAAAATCATATCATGATCCACAACTTGAATTGCATTCTGTCTTTTCAATATGGCATACACTCATCAAGACCTAAGTAACACTTTATTTTAAATATCAAACAAAGTTGAATTCCATTGTTCTCTCGTTCGCTAGCTAAGTGGAGTTAAGGACCACGCCTTGAATCTGACGAGTGAGTGAGGAGCCATTCCCCTCCCCTCGGCCCGTTACATGGATTTCGGATTCAAAAATAAATCGGTACCGCAAGCGAACTATGACACATAGCGAAATTAGAGAAGTCGCAAAATCAACCGGAATGCTCAAGCAAATTATAGAAAAAAAACCCGATCTAAATCTCGTGAAAAGTGGACAGACAGACAGACATTGAATTTTACATATTATATATTAGTAAACCTTCAAAATAATGTGCAGTTAAAGTCTCAACAGCATTCTCAGCATTTCTGGAGCGTAGTAGAGCCAGATAACTATAAGAATCTTCACCAAGCAGCTCTGAAAATGTCTGCTTTGTTTGGTCTCCATACCTCTGTGAGTCTGACATGAATGTCATGAAATCAAAGTTCAGAACAAGACTGACAGACGAACATTGAAATGACTCCATCAGAATGAACCTGAGTGGCTCCACTCCACCATACACCCCTCTTGTTGACACCATGCAGTGTCACTGATCTGACTAACTGAAAAACACATCACACATGCAACTGGACATGTGAATAAAGTGAAACAGTGACATGGAACAAAATGACAAATGAATAAGTCAGATCTGTGTATTTGGAATTGCATTGTTTTGTCTTGACAGCATTCATGTTTTAATTCAGTAGTGTGAGATACACTAGAAAATGCATACAGACATACAAAATGCACTTGCAGGTGAACTAAATATTTTTGTGATGTTTTAATGCAAAACGTGAGTTGTGGACACCAACATTTTGTAAATGTTCAGGCAAAACAAGCTTATTCAGTTTGTTTGGGATGAAATAAGCTATGAGAATAAACGTTAGAAAACATGAGTAGCTCTCGGCCATTTTCATTTTGTAAAAGTAGCTCTCAGGGGAAAAAAGGTTGGAGACCCCTGGGCTAACCTATTAAACTAACTTACTAGGCATTAATAAAATGGTGGAAATATTACTCAATAAATAACAAAGGAGTGGCACAGTGGTTAACAGTTCCAGACTTGTAGGCTCAGAGCATGACCCGGGCATTTCCTGTGTGGAGTTTGCATGTTCTCCCTATGTGCCTATCAAGATTTCTCCTGGTACTGCAGAACTTGTGTATTGGATTAATTAGGGGAGCAGTGCCACAGAGGTAGCACTGCTGGGGTTCACATCACGAGGGCTCCCTGTGTGGGGTTTACATGTTCTCATTATGATTTTCTGGGTTTCGTACAGGTGCTCTCATTTCCTCCCATAGTCCAAAGACATGCAGGTTAGGTAAATTGACGATGCTCATTTGACCCTATTGTGTGTGTGTGTGTGTGTTCACCCTGTCCGTAGATTATCCCTATCTTGCACCCAATGCTTTCTGGGATAGACTCTAGTTCTCCCGGGACCCGGCTCAGGATAAGCAGATTTGGAAATTTAATAGATGGGATGGTTAATTGTGGTCTGCCTTGACTTGGTGCAAGTGTAGTGCCATCCCTTTCCTGTCTTTTCCCAATAGCTCAAGGTTCTGCGGACCTGAAATGGATTTAGCAGGTCCTATTCTTGAAGGATATCCTTAATCAGGCATTCAAATTGTGCGTGGACCAGGAGTCCTTCGGTCAGAAAGACAAACACACTCAGTCTTTAGGAGTTCACCAAACAAAATAGCAACCATAAGACATTCATGGGCAGAGGGGTCACTCAGTGTGAGGGTGGACATGAGCCCTTCATTACTAAAGATACCTGCCAACTCTGCCTTTATTATACTGGGTTGGCTCTGCAGGCCATGTCTTAACTTGCTTGTCTCAATGGTCTCCACTTCCAGTTCTTCGCGCACACTTCTCCTGGATCGCTCCTGCACAAAATGAACAGAGTATGATGAGAATGATGATGATGAGGAGGATACTGTGAAATGAGCATTTGCAGAGTGCCGACACAACACCTCCACTCACCAGCTCTTCGATCGCCGCCGCGATTTGCGCGAAGCTCTGGGACGCATCGTCGCTCAAGCCGACTCTTTCCAGTTGAAGTTGATTCTCTGCAAATATGAAAATAAATACAGAAGCATTGCGGCGTTATTGTCATTTTAGTAGACATGTAAATTCTACCATCGCTTAGAGGATTGAATCGTCGGGATCGCAAAAACTTCTTGACAAGATAGCTTTTGGGACACGAGTGCAACCTACAACTTTGTCTTTTTATGAAATGAAGTAGGGAAAACGTCAGAAGAATTCACTTTATCGACTTACCAATCTCGTGTAGATGTTCCAATGCCACTAAAACGGCTGGAAAATCGGGAACGATGCAAGAAGTCATACCTTAGGAAATGTATATAAACTGTTATTTAAGGAATCATAACAGTAAACAACACAATTTAAAACTTCTAATCAGTTCCACGGAGATTATGACCGTCCAGCGGCGTTTCCCAAACCGGAACTGAAAGGTTGTCTTGGCAACCGAAACGCCTTCTGACGCGCAAGGCTGAGACTGCAACAGCGACGAGTGGAGGAACTGCAATGGAGCAGCGCGATCAGTTAACACGTTTCCGAAGAAAGCCATTGTATGCGCTAAGTTGGTGATTTGTACAACTTTGTAGGCACTCGGACTCGCTTCACTGCCCGCTCAAATTAATTACGTCTTACTTTACCGTTCACTTATGGAGTGAGATTACTAAGTGCTTGTTCTAGAGGGCCAGCTTGTGCTGCACGCATTTTTCAACACCAGATTCTCAATCAGAAAAGAGACTTTCTGGTTTATGGAACATCACGTGTACAGTGTTTAGAAATTCAATTCCTCTTTGTCATTCTGTAGTATCAACATTTCTCCCCAGGTATGTTGTACTTTTTCACTTGAGCATAACAAACAAAATGGAATGAGAAAGCTCACAGCCCTCATTGTTAGTATTATTATTATTTTATACACTTTAGGTTATTGGCGTTAAAGGACTTGATCTAGTACCTTTATTACTCACTTATTGCTATTTAAGAGAATTTTTTAAGTAACCAACTAATGGATGCTTTATAGATAGCTCCATTTTAAAGTTGTCATTGGTGTCATAATTATGTCTTAATAAGACCAAAACGCGGCATAACCGACTAATAATGCATTCAGACAGCTGCTGTTCTAAAGTATTGTCTTTTTTACAATAAACACACATTCTGGTGGCATTCCTTCCTTAAAATGTCTATCCTGAGATTAATTTTCTTTAAAGAAAAAAAACAATATAAAGAACCTCAAATTCTTACAAAGTTGTAAAAGCAAAGAAAATTTTGACACCCACATGAATAATAAAACACAGCCAGAACAAGGATCTTTCTGAATTTCAAAGAGTAGTGGAGTCCACTTTGTTTGAGACAAGCATCTGAGACAGAAGAGATAACAAACTCTTTAATTATCCACATTGTGGGGCGGCATGGTGGCACAGTGGGTAGCGCTGCTGCCTCGCAGTTAGGAGACCCAGGTTCACTTCCCGAGTCCTCCCTGCGTGGAGTTTGCATGTTCTCCCCGTGTCAGCGTGGGTTTCCTCCCACAGTCCAAAGACATGCAGGTAAGGTGCTCTGGCGATTCTAAATTGTACCTGGTGTGTGTGTGTGTGTGCCCTGCGGTGGGCTGGCACCCTGCCTGGGGTTTGTTTCCTGCCTTGCGCCCTGTGTTGGCTGGGATTGTCTCCAGCAGACCCCCCGTGACGCTGTAGTTTGGATATAGCGGTTTGGGTGATGGATGGACATCGTGTACCCAGTGCTGGTGCTAGTTTATTTTGTTTGGTAGTTAACCCGTGTGGCTGGGTTTTTGCTGATATGACATATGCTCTAGATAAATGAATAATTCACCTTAATGGTGGCACCTGCCCTGCCTATACCACCAGGACTGCCCACCCCTTAATAGGAAAGCTCCAATATATGAGAAATACAGTGGATTCAGAAAGTATTTACACCTCTTCATTTTATTTACACTTTATTGTGTTGTAGATTTAATTAGAAATGGATAAGTATGATTTTTTTGCCCATCAATCTACACTTCCCAAATGACAAAGTAAAAATGTTTTCAGAAAGTCATGCACATTTATCAAGAATCAAATGCCCTCATTCATATAAATATTCAGATCTTTTCTTCAGTCCTTTGTAGAAACCCTTTTGGCCAGCTTTAATGATTCTTAAGTCTCTACAAGCTTTGCACGCCTGGATTTGGACAGTTTATCCCATTCGTCCTGACAGATCCTCTCCAGCTCCATTAGAATAGATGGGGTGCATCTGTAAACTGCCATCTTCAGGTCCCTCCACAGATGTTCTGTGGGGTTTCAGCCTGAGGTTTGACTGAGCCATGGAAGAACCATTTGAGACTTGTCCCAAAGTCACTCCAGTGTTGTCTTGGCTGTATACTTCAGGTTATTGATGCACTGAATGGCGAACCATCACCCCAGTCTGAGGTTGTGTGCACTCCGAAGCAGGTTTTATTCAAAGACCTCTCTGTATTTGGCTGCATTCATACTTCCCTCAGTTCTGACCAGTCTCCTGGTCCCTGTTGCTGTGAAGCATCCCCTTATAGTATGATGCTGTCTCCACCGTGCTTTCCCACAGGGATGGTATTAGGCAGGTGATGAACTGTTTCTGGTATACTTGGAGTTTTGCCCAGAGAATTCATTTTTTGTCTCATCAGACTTGAGAACCTTTTTCTTCATGCTCTCAGAGCCTTTTAAATTCAGTTTGGCAAACTCCAAGCGGGGCTTAGCCACTATACCATGAACGCCTGATTGATGGAGTGCTGCTGAGATGGTTGGCCTTCCGACAGGTTCTTCCAATCTCAGCAGAAGACCTGTGAAGAAGCTGAATATTCAGAACAGTAAGCGCTCAAGGCAGCCCACTTCACAGCCCGGGGCTCAGGGCCTGTTAGTCACACCAAGACAGGCAGAAGTTTTACTGTTTTCTTCTTGATATTTTTTGCAGTGCTCACTCCTTGTGTCCTTTATCTTCGTAACTAACCCACACTTTTCTGTGCTGTTTGGACATCTTTGGCCTGTATTGCAGGAACTGGTTGTGACACAGGAACTGTCCCTAGATGGGGCGCCAGTCTCTTTTTAATAAAGCTGACCACTCATCGGTACCCTGTGATGTACTGGTGTCCCATCTCGATGAGGGTCCCGTCTTGCACCTGATCTTGCTGGGTTTGACTCCCACCCCTGTAACCCTGAACTGCATTAAGCCACTTTGAAAATGTTCTGTTACATTACTGCATGTTACCTTTGTGATGCTTTGGTGTTATTTGGATTGACTCTCACCTTTGGAAGTCAGTATAAAATAAAGTCATAGTGAGAGTTTTAAAATCTTGAAAGTTTTTATTTTTTTTTTTTACTTTCAATACTCATATTTTTTTCACTTTTGAAACTGCACATCACACTTATGCTAAGTTGTCATTGTAGCCCCATGGTGCCTTGTGTTAATAAACTCTCAAATAACAGCAGTAGGAATTAGCCAGGTGTTTAACATGGTAATGGGCATAGTAAGCGTTATTAACTAATAAAATCTCACAGGAAACTTTTGAAAATGTCAGTTTTTGAAGATAACTTAAAAAAAAAAATGACTAAGAATTTGTGTTAGTGGAAGAAAGGAGACACTGCCCTCTAGTGAGCTCTTGGAAAATGACATGTCATTTATTCAAAAACTGCTTTGTACAAATTCTACTTCAAATCTTATTTAGTGATATTGTATTATATTTGTACCGCTTCTTAGAAACACAAGCAGTTATCAATCAGTCAGTGCTAGTCAGTTACTCCAATCTTTGCTCTATGAAATGCTTTTAACATTACAGACTTTCACAACACTGTCAAGAACTGAGTTCATTCATTTAACGGAGCTATTCACTGATTTTTTACTTACTACAGTTAGATTGAATCAAATCTCATTCTTGATCTCAGTCTTAAGAGTCAGTGATACTGAACAGAGCAGGGTATGCTTTACCTTTCTAAGACGTTGAAAAATTTGAACACTTGTTTCATACATTGTAATAATAAATAATAATAATACATTTTAATTATATACAGTAGTACCTTTCCCATGCTATATAGTGCATAGGAGTCTAACATTTAATTGTTTGGGTTTTATTTTGTGTTTTAATTGTTCCAGATAATGATGCTGAGAGTTACAATTTACACTTTACACTTCTGTGTCAGGGCGGCACGGTGGCGCAGTGGTAGCATAAGAAGACCCGGGTTCACTTCCCGAGTCCTCCCTCCCATGCGTGGGTTTCCTCCCACAGTCCAAAGACATGCAGGTTAGGTGCATTGGCAATCCTAAATTGTCCCTAGTGTTTGTGTGCGCCCTGCGGTGGGCTGGCGCCTTGCCCGGGATTTATTCCTGCTTGTGTTGGCTGGGCTTTGCTCCAGCAGACCTCCATGACCCTGTGTTAGGATATAGCGGGTTGGTTAATGCATAGACGGATGGTCTTCTGTGTCATTGAAATAACGCAGGCTTTGCTGTTATTCTCAGGTGAATACCAGCTCACCACATTGTGAATTCAGCAACCAGCACAAATGATGCCCTTGCCTGTTACTGCAACTTGTGACATTTACCGTTCCCACCTCAGTGTGAATTTACAGTCAGAGTGGTTATTGTTGATTTGTTACTTGGTCTGTCAAAAAAAAAATCATCTCTATATTTGATTAACTGTATATTTTTGTGAAAATAAAGAATGAACTAAATGTATTAAATGTGTATCATCCATCCATCCATTTTCCAACCCGCTGAATCCGCACAGGGTCACGGGGGTCTGCTGGAGCCAATCCCAGCCAACACAGGGCACAAGGCAGGAATCCAATACTGGGCAGGGTGCCAACCCATCGCAGTAAATGTGTATCACTTCACTCCAAATGTAGTTTGACCAAAAATGGCAATTCTGGTTGACCAGATTTATATTTCTTTTTTTTTTTATAAAACTGACTAATGATATTCATTATCTGTAGGAGAGTTTTAACATTCGGCTCTTATCAGTTTGTTATATTAGAGGGACTGATTTCAGGATTTTTCCCTGAATGATATCCTGTGGCTCCCCATTCCCTCCTGTAAAATTGGTACGGGTGTCATAAAGGGGGGGAAATGGTGACATTGGGCTATCGTAACTGAGCTCTGGGTTACCAGGTTACTTTCATAGCAGTAAATGTTATGTTGTAATAGTTTGAAGATTTTGAGACCATCTAAGTGTCTCTTCCCTTAGAATTTATTTAGATTGACTTTATTTTATATTTTGATTATTTACATGCTGTGATGGATATGCCTTTCAATTGAGTGGTGGTCACAACAACAGTACAGTACAACAAGTTTTTATTGAAGGATCTGTATTGAAGATTATAAAAAATAAAGACAAAATTAAAGGAATACAAGCTCAAACTAGATTAAAATGGCCATCTGTTGTATCTCTTGAGATAATACTAATAAGGGTACAATGAAACAGGCCTAACACCTCATGAGATATTAACTGTAGGTACTGACTCATTGACTACTCTGTAGGCAAGCATGAAAGATTTGAACTTAATATTGCCACTACAGGAAGCCATTGTAGTAATCTGAAAAGAGGAGTGACATGTATCCACCTCAGCTGGTTGAACACTAGACATGCCAGTGCATTTTAAATCATCTGCAGTGACTTGGTGACACATGCTGGTTCTCCAATCAGTAGAAACTTCAGTAGTCCAGACACGACCAAACCAAAACCTGGAGCAGGAATTGTGCTTCATACTCTCCATCAGACATGTCAGAATCTTCTCCAGAGCATTCTGGGCCTCAGACTGGGCTGATGGTTCACCTGCCAACAAGACAATGACCCTAAGCACAAAGTAAAGACAGCACAAGGAGGAGTTTAGGGACAACTCTGGGAATGTCCTCGTGTTGCCAGTCAGAGGCCAAACTTGAACCTAATTGACCATCTCTGGGGAAACCAGAAAATAGCTGATCACCAATGGTCTCCGTCGAACATGGAAGAGCTTGAGGGGATCTGCAGAGAAGAATGGTTGAAAATCCATAAATCCAGGTGTGTAGCTTGTTGCGTCAGACCCAAGAAGATGCCAGGCTATAATCGCTGAAAAAGGGGCTTCAATTAAGTACTAAGTAAAGGGTCTGAATACCTGAGTCAATGAAATATTTCAGTTTTTGTTTTTAATAAACTTTGCAGAAATTCCTAAAATCCCATTGTCACTTTGTCATTCAGGGGTACTGAGTGTTGCTTGATGAGGTAAAAAATGAATCGGCATGGCTTTAATTGCATTTACAAGTACAAGAATTTGCAAATATACAAAGTCAATAAATAATAGAAACGGTTCCTCCATTATATTCATTATACTATCAGGATAAGCCCTGGTGACCTATGACCCATTATTATTCGAAGCACCTTATGAAAATTGATAGGTGCCTAGGAGACGTTCCAGTGTTGTCTCTTCTAAAGTGATATATGCTAAAGACTGCATTTTTATGTAAGACGTTATTACAGGGTGGCTCAATGCTCATGTCTTATAGTTTCAGGTGAATGGTCTTCAGTCCTGGCTGAAGGTTAGTTTGTGTTGCGTTTGCATGTTCTCCAAGTGTCTTCACAGACTAATCACTAGTTATTCTCTTTTGCCAGCCTTTCCATACATGTTGGTTACAAAGGTGTCTCAACATGAGTGCACCTTGCACTGAACTGGCTTCCCGATTCTAGGTTGGCTCATGTCTCATGTACATTGCCACCAGAACAGGCCGCAGATCTTTGCAAACCTGAATTGTGACATGTGAGTTCAGACAACGAATGGATAAATGCCAGAATGCATGACATATCGGTAATAAATGGCAATTATATGCCAAATATGTCTAACCATATGCCAGATATATCTACTTATATGCCAAGTATTTCTAAGAACTCTGGCACATTCTACTCTGCATTTGCAAAGCCCCAGTATATAGTAAAAGAAAAGGAGCAAAGACAAAAATATGAAGTGATAAATAGGATAGCAAGAGCAAGGGAAATATTTATTTTACAGAATTTTGGCAAAATGCAGTTAAAAAACTTAATGACAAAAAGAGAAAGCATTTCACATAATTTAGCAATTCTATTCTGTACGTGCATAACCCACCCACAGGGGATGCACAAACCAGTGTGTTTCTTTGTGCCGGTCCCAAGCCCGGTTAAATGGGGAGGGTTACGTCAGGAAGGGCATCTGGTGTAAGATTTTGCCAAATCAATATGCGGACAATAATTTTGGATGATCCGCTGTGGCAATCCCTAACTGGAGCAGTCGAAAGAAGAATCTTCTTCTTCTTCTGTATGTGCATACAGTATATACATAGATCTAAAACACAATACTGTCAAATTTCACTTCCCAGGATTGTCCAGCAGATGACAGCAAGTGGATGCTGATCCCAGAAGGTTTTGTTTTATGTGGACTAAAAACATTTAGATAGATAGATAGATAGATAGATAGATAGATAGATAGATAGATAGATAGATAGATAGATAGATAGATAGATAGATAGATAGATAGATACTTTATTAATCCCAAGGGGAAATTCACATACTCCAGCAGCAGTATACTGATACAATATTTTAAGGCTTTTGCATCAAGTAAGTCAGGATTAAGCTGCAACTGGCTTCTAAATAAAATTCAATAATTTTAATCCATTTTAATAAAGCAAAATTCAGCTTTCAAGCCTTTCTATTGTTCTCTATACATGTTCACAATAAAATAACACACTCTAATTTTGAGCAAGTACTTTATTTCTTTATTCTATAATTATTGTATTATGTGTATTTACTTTATTTTATGTTTGCTGTGGCCCATAAGAGGAAGCAGCACTGTTTCTCTTAGGGTGCACACACATGCATTTAAAGAAGGGGATTCTACACTGTTCAAAAAAATTGAGGGCCCTTTTAAATCACAAATTGGATCTCAATGAATGAAATATTCAAGTGAAAAATCTTTACTGTGTAATGCTGTGCAATTGGTTGAGAACAAAATGATGTAGCCAAAATCACCAACCCATTGAGGGCTGGATTCAACATCACACCGAAAATCAAAGTCGAAAACTGAAATCACAAGCTGATCCAGACTTGCGTGAATTTCATCACAGCAACTCATAATGTGACTCAGTAGTGTATATGACCCCCACGGGCCATGATTGTACCCCCTAAAATGTCTGTGCATGGTCCTGATGAAACAGCAGATGGTGTCCTGGGGGATCTCCTCCCAGACCTGGATCAGGGCATCAATTATCTCCTGGACAGCATTACTGGGTGGCTTTGGATGCACCGGTACATAACGTCCCAGAGGGTCTCGATTGGATTCAGGTCCAACCACGTCATGCCTTATGTTATGATGTTTCATGTCTTTATAACGTCGGGCAGACACAGATGAGAAATTTTATGTTTACCCACCTTAGTCTAGTGAAAGATTTCATATTTGTTCAGTACATTACTCCCTAGGTGCATACAGCCAGGAGTGGATCACCATGCATCTCCTTTATCCAGCCTATTTGGGCTTAAATGAACTGAAAAATTGGTCTTGATCATCAATGAGACCATAGTAAAAAGTATCTGGAGCTCAGTAGGCATTTTTGAGACTTTTCTAACATGGGTCTGAGGTCAGCAAAGCACTGGCGTTTAGTACTTGTGCTGTGAAGCTGTTAGCTTCTTTTTATTATTATCTTCATCAGTCCACCAATCCATCCTCCAGATAATCTGAACACACATTTTCTATTACAGGATTATATAATTATAGAGCTTGTTGTAGCAGCATTTGATGCATTGCAGGAACCTACCTTAGATGGGCCACCAGTCCGTTACAGAAAAACATTACTAGTGGTTAGCTTTGCTACAATTTACCCATTCCTGAAATACCAGATAAATTAAAATCAAAGTACCTATAGGGTGGTCCAGATCTAATTATACAATTTTCATTACGCTATAATTTATTACATAGAAAATCACCCAAAAAATCCTAGACCATCGAGAAGTGTGCGAACTGATGACAGATAGAATCGTCTTCGCGCCAAACTGGAATTATCCCCGCATAAATCAAAATCATCCAGACGATCTGGATCTGCGTAATTAGATCTGGACCACCCTGTATTTAGGAGCTGGATAAGTAGTATTTATTCATTCATTTTCTGAACCCCCTTAGTTCAGTAAAGGGTTACAGGGAGCTGGAGTATCAGCTGTATAAACTAAGATAAAGGATCTTAAATACCTTAAGGACAGCCTGTCCTTGTGCATGATCGACATGACATCTCCACACGGAAGCCTGAGTGGTTATCCTGATGACTGTGACACAACAGAGGAGGATCATCTCCATGATGGCAGCAAGCAGCTCATCGTACCACTGCAGCCCAGGTTAATCTCCAGACGCTTATTGCTGGCCAACCCTTCAGAACCAGGTGTTGAACTTCAGTCGGAAATAGATGAAACATATAGACAGTTATCCAGCTTGATGAAATACATAAAAGGTTTAAAGAAGAATGAATCTAACTGTGAGAAAGTAAGCACAGTTATTGAAAACAACTTTTATGCTTTGATGATAGAATATACAAAGTTAAAATGATGAGCTATTATCTTTGCAAAGCGAGGAAGATGAATAAAAGAAGCTATGCAAAAGCTTTGATGCTAAACTGAGGACTATAAAAGCATTTCTTGGAGGGACAATGTGCTGGATCAGTGAAACACATCAAAATTAAAGTCGCTAAGTTGGACAGTTTAACATCTGTGGCAGGGTGACGGCTGTCAATCATGAAGAATCCACTGCATCCACTGAACAGTGTCATCTCCAGGCAGAGGAGTAGCTTCAGTGACAGACTTTTGTCACTGCCTTGCTCCACTGACAGACTGAGGACATCGTTCCTCCCCCACACTATGCGACTCTTCAATTCCACCCGGGGGAGTAAATGCTAACATTACTCAAAGTTATTGTCTGCTTTTGCATGCATTTTTATTTGTATTTAATATACACTGCTCACAAAAATTAAAGGAACACTTTAAAGAAACGCATTAGATACATCAGATCTCAATATGAAGTTGGATATCTATACAAATAACGACAGGGCAATGTCTTAGGAACAAAAGGATGCCAAGTCTTTTAATGGAAATAAAAGTTTTCTGCCTACAGAGGGCTCAATTGTGTAGACACCCTAAAATCAGAGTGAAATGAAGATGTGGCAGGCTAGTCCATTTTTTCAAAAACTTAATTTCTGCTACTCAAAATGCTTTTCAGTATCTTGTGTGGCCCCCACGAGCTTGTATGCATGCTTGACAATGTCGGGCATGCTCCTAATGAGACGACGGATGGTGTCTTGTGGCATTTCCTCCCAGATCTGTATGAGGGCATCCCTGAGCTGTTGTACAGTCTGAGGAGCAACCTGGCGGCGCCTAATGGACCGAAACATAATGTCCCACAGATGTTCTGTTGGGTTTAAGTCAGGGGATCGTGAAGGCCATTCAATTGTTTCAATTCCTTCATCCTCCAGGTACTGCCTGCATACTCTTGCCACATGAGGCCGGGCATTGTCGTGCATTAGGAGGAAACCAGGACCTACTGCACCAGCGTAGGGTCTGACAATGGGTTCAAGGATTTCATCTCGATACCTTATGGCAGTCAGAGCACCATTTCCTACGCAGTAGATGTCTGTGCGTCCCTCCATGGATATGCCTCCCCAGACCATCACTGACCCACCACCAAACCTGTCATGTTGAACGACGTTGCAGGCAGCATATCATTCTCCTTGTCTTCTCCAGACTCTTTCGCGTCTATCACAGCTGCTCAGGGTGAACCTGCTCTCGTCTGTAAAAAGTACAGGGCACCAGTGGCAGACTTGCGAATTCTGGTGTTCTTGAGCAAATGCCAGTCGAGCTCCACGGTGCTGGGCAGTGAGCACAGGACCCACTACAGGACGTCGGGACCTCAGGCCATCTTCATGAAGTCTGTTCCTGATTGTTTGGGTAGAGACATTCACACCAGTGGCCCTCTGAAGGTCATTCTGTAGGGCACGAGCAGTGCTCAGCCTGTTCCGCCTTGCACAAAGGAGCAGGTATCGGTCCTGCTGATGGGTTGAGGACCTTCTACGGCCCTGTCCAGCTCTCCGAGAATAACAGCCAGTCTCCTGAAATCTCCTCCATGTTCTGGAGATTGTGCTGGGAGACACATTAAACCTTCTTGCTGCAGCACGTGTGGATGTGCCATCCTGGAGAAGTTGGACAACCTGTGCAACTTCTGTAGGGTTAAGGAATCGCCTCATACTGCCAGTAGAGATAATTACTCAAGCCAAAACTAGCACGAGTGGAAAACCAGCCAAAAAAGATCAAGAGGGAGAAACTTGAAATGACCTCCACATGTAAAACCAGTCCTGTTTTGAGGGTTTTCTAATTGTTGCCACTTTAGTGCACCTGTCGTTAAGTCCATGAACACCAATACAGCTGAAAGTGATTAACAATGACCTCAGCTGCTTAACCAACCAGAAAATTATCAGACAGGTTTAATTGATTTCATGCCAGGCCCAATAAAAAGTGTTCCTTTAATTTTTGTGAGCAGTATATATATATATATATATATATATATATATATATATATATATATATATATATATATATATATATAGTATCAATATACTGCTGCTGGATTATGTGAATTTCCCCTTGGGATTAATAAAGTATCTATCTATCTATCTATCTATCTATCTATCTATCTATCTATCTATCTATCTATCTATCTATCTATCTATCTATCTATCTATCTATCTATTGACAATGTCACTCCTGCCGACAGTGTCTCTCAAGTTTCTGTGAAAACTAAACGTTGAGCAGGTTCAGCAGCTACCTCAATTAGTGTCCTTGGGACTCAAGAGGCAGCGCACACAATGCTGTTAGCTAGAACTGTGACTCAAAAAAGGCAACAGGCTCCAGATTTGGAGGAGGCACAGTTGAGAGCCAAAGAAGGTAAGACACATTCCATTGCAGGGTAAACTCATTCATGCACTCACATTCTTTAATGCCAGGCAAAATAAAAATCCTCAACCAACCTAAAGGGTGGCATGATGTTGCAGTGAAAGCTCCAAGAGTCCAGGTTCAAATGTCAGTCCTGTTATTGTATCTGTGGATTTTGCAAATACAAGGGGGTACCCAAAAATAACCGGAATTAAAAAAAAAATGTTTTAATAATTTTTACTTACTGAAACTTTAGTCTCCTTCAAAGTACTCTCCATGTGAACGAATGCACCTGTCCCAACAGTTTTTCCCACTGGTGGAAACATTTTTGAAATTGCTAAAGAGGAATGTTGTCCAATGCCTGCAGCGATTTTTCTTTGACTTCCTCCACGGTACAAAAACGCTTTCCTTTGATTTCTTTTTTCATATGCAGGAACAAGAAAAAGTGAAATTTCCCTTTGTTTGAAACACGAAAACCACTCATAGACCTGTGTTTTACTAAAACTTCCTCTTTAAAAGCAGTTTCTAGCATCACTACAGTTTCAGCAGCTGTTTTCCCTAAGAGAAAACAAAATTTAATGCAGACTCGCTGTTCTTTATGATCACCCATCACAATAATCAAAGAACACGAGCACAAAGAAAAACTGACACGGAATGGTGTACGAACAATACAGAGAAACACCACTTGGCAGACTGCCACAGAACACTGTAAGTATGCTACACCTAGCAGCAAAATTCACAAGTAAGTCTAGATTGCATGCCAGGTACAGATTCCGGTTATTTTTGGGTACCCCCTCATACCTCCCATCTCTCTGTGGTTTTTTGCATGTTGTTTTACAAACATGGACATATTTTCTGGTATCCTTTCAGCTCATTGAAAAAGTGCTGTATCCCTCCTGAAATGTGCTTCATTGAAAAGCAATTGTCCCCTGTATACCTGCATACCTATGATATGTCATTGAGTAAAGCAAAGCAAGTGTGAAAACAGATCAACTATTGCTTATTCCAGCAAGATATTCCAAAGGAGCCCGGATGCATTTGTTGGTACCCCTAGAAAATATCTTACATAAATGGATTAGATTCATTTTTTAAACCAGCTGTTTTCTACAATTAGTATTAAAATGGAGAAAAGTAGTCATTCTGCTGTTTGGTATCATTATGTGTCTAGCACTGAACATGGACCAGAGAAAGCAAAGGATAGTTGTCCGAGGAGATCAGAAAGAAAATTAGAGACAAGTATGTTAAAGGCCAATGCTAGAAGACCACCTCCAAGCAGCTTGATGTTACTCTGTTAGTAGTTGCAAATATTATTATGAAGTTTAATGCCTATGGGATTGTAACCAACCTCCCTGGGTGAAGCCGCCAGAGCAAAATGGAGGCCAGAATGAGAAGAAGTACAGTGGGAATGGTAGACAAAAAGCCAAGGACGACTTCCAAAGTGATACAAGCTGATCTCCAAGGCCAAGGTCTATCACTGTTTGATTGCACCATCTGATGCTTTTTGACTGACAGTGGACTCAATGGAAGAAGACCAAGGAGGACTCCACTGTTGTAAGGAAAACATAAAACAGCCAGACTGGTGTTTGCTAAAATGCACAGCCATAATGCTCCTCGGAGAATGTCCTTTTGGACAGATGAGACAAAACTGGAGCCTTTTGGCGAGTCACATCATCTCTGTGTCAACAGATGAAAAAATAAAGCTTCTATAAAAAAGAACACCATACCTACTGTGAAACTTGGAGGAGGCTTAGTTATGTTTTGGGACTGCTCTGCTGCGTCTGGTATGGGGTACCTTGAGTCTGTGCAGGGAACAATGAAATTTCAAGACTATCAAGACATTCTCGAGCGAAACGTACTGTCCAGTGTCAGAATGCTCTGTCTCAGTCACAGGTTATACATTTTCCAACAGGATAATGACCCAAAAAACACAGCTAGAATCATCCAAGAATGGCTAAGAACACAACATTAGACTGTTCTCAAGTGGATTACTATGAGCACTGATTTGAATCCTGTGGAAAGAACTGAAACATGCAATCTGGAGAAAGCCCCCTCAAAACTGACACAGCTGGAGCAGTTTGCCGAGAAAGAGTGGGCCAACCTACCTGTGGACAGGTGCAGAAGTCACATTGAAAGTTCTGGGAATCACGTGTTTGCAGTGATCGCCTGTAAAGGTTGTGCAACAAAATATTAGGTTAAGGGTCCCATCATTTTTGTACATGCCATTTTCATTTGTGTTATTATTTGAAATATTCTGTTAAATCAAAACTCTAAAGCAAAGTCTGATTTTGTTAAATATGGAATAAACCATTGTGGGTGACAATTACTTTGATCAGTTCAGGCTAGATAGATAGATAGATAGATAGATAGATAGATAGATAGATAGATAGATAGATAGATAGAAGCACTATATGATAGATAGATAGATAGATAGATAGATAGATAGATAGATAGATAGATAGATAGATAGATAGATAGATAGATAGATATTTCAGAAAAAAATGTGATTTTTTTTTTTAAGTGGAAGGGTACCAACAAATGTGTTCACATCTGTGACCACAACCTAGTGACACAGAGACATGCAAAAGACTGGCACCTCCAGAGATGAATGTTGCTCTCCCCAACCTCGTGATGCATCTTTATCCCAATTGCCTCACAACCATTCCTTTAATCTCTAAGCCTCCATGTTTCAGAACCAACTTTTATTTTATTTTTTATTACACTGAACTGACAATTTATTTCGATTTCTGCAGCTTCCTGTGTTTTTGGCGACCTTTTTCTTTTTCACATCAGCCAATCAAAAGCAAATAACATTAACTATGCTACTTTTCAGATTAAGTGAAGTATGTGTAATAAACTTTGTTTATTTTATTTTATTTTTTTATTTTATGTAGATCTATGGAGTCTTGGAACATATTTGGAGGTCCTGGAGTGCAGAAGGCTCAAAATCAGAGGTGCAATGATATGTAATTTTTTTGTGTGTGGGATAAATTTCTGTAAATATTATAAAGACACTATCACATATAACTCTACTACAGTGCTCATCATGTTTTCTTTGCCAAGTACTTCTTTGGTAACGTGTTAAAAATGCTGGAAGATGCCTGAAAATTGCTTGAAAATCTCCTAGAGAAACACTTGCTAAGCAGCTTTAAAAAAACTTGAAAAAGTCAAATAAATAATGTGAATGAGACCAAAAGCTGTAATAGAGTGAGAAAATGAAATTGTTATCCAAATTAGTTCAGCAGAAAATGTTATATGTACCTGTGGTCTTTGATGAGATTGTATTCATGAAAAACTTACTGCACACTGAAGGATTCCTCCCATCAGCCTCAGCATACTCCTGCTGCCTGATGGGAACTGCAATCCTTGTGCTGGTGCTGGTTTTTAGGTTGTCCCCCTCCTATTATAATCCTTATCCTGAATACAACATATAACTTATATTTTAAGGTGGACCAATGGCATCATACATACAAAAGTCCTGAAAATTGGTGAAACCATTTTTTATTGATTGGTGATCAAACAGACATTCAAACAGATTGATTTTTTTTGTATCGAGCACACTTTAAATAGTTTAATGAACAACAAAAGCATTACAGTTTTCATTAACAGTTCTTGACTGGAAAATATATTTTAATGTATTTATATTTTACACAAGCCAGGGATTGCACCTTCAATCTCCAGATGACAAAAATGAATACCTTTTTTATGCAGCATTGTAGCTTGCTGCTTTTCAGTTTGTTTATTTCTTTAACAAAGGTTTCTTATTTTGAAGGCAGTATAACACAAAGAATGAATAAAAGTGTAGTAAATTAAGGCCTTAAAGAAAAATAATGAATGCCCAGAGCCTTGTGGGCCCCTTTCCTTTTAGAAATTACAGTAGCCATAGATCAGATATTGAGTTAAAATGAACCTGTGCCTAAGCCTTCAGGGCAGATCTGGATAATGTAAGTCCTTTGTCTCCTGCTCACCATCTTCCCCAATTCGCTCTCCTTCTTACCTCTGACCTTCGTCCAACTGCCACCTTCCAACTAAAAGCTTCCTATAAAATAATCTGAAAAGAGTCAATAATTTGCTCTTACTTAGTTGATGTCCATTTAAAATCCCTCCTGAGCAGCCCTGTGCTAAGCCCCCCAAACCCTCCCGCCCCTCCAAATCAGTCCCAGATGTTTCTGAATACTCCTCATGCCACCGTTGGGTTGTTCATCTCAATAGCCTTGTAGGTGTTACAAAACATATACTAACATTAGGGTCTCTTTTGACCAAGTAGGCATTGATGGCACATCATGTTGAAAATAAATGGTGTTGTTCCCTCCAGTACCTTGACAGCTTCTTCCTAATCACATAAAGCAGAGGCAGGCACAATTATCCGACGCTGAACAGCAAAGTAGGAGGAGGCCTGAATGTGTTAGAGTTCTTCTTGGCTCCATACATCATGTGGGCAGATTGTTGCAAATCAAAGCACTGGGGACAAATGGTTATGGAATCAAACTTGCTATTTCCACCTACCCACCATTAGTTCTCATTTTGTTTTATCCCATTTGGGAACGCTGACTGTATTTGTAGCAATAAGCATTGCCCTGGATGAGGCCCTAGTCAATCTTAGGGTAATGATTATGTAAACGGTTGCAAAATATTGACAGCGAGGGAGCGTAAAGCATTCCTCCTCTGCTTTCTAAATGGGCCCTTCAAAGCAATTTGCACTGTTGTTCTCTACGGTAGGCGCTGTGCATTATATTGATTGACTAATTCAGAAACATGCCTGTGCATTTTCTTCTTCTTTGTGTTCTTTAAAGTCAGTCTGGCAACTGGGTGTTTGGACTGGAGGAGGACTTGTTGGTTTGGGTTTTTCAGCTTTTAATTATATGAACCTTGTGACTTAGCTAGAACAATTCACTGCGGAATTCTGAGTGTAGCAAAATGAATGAATCACACTGAAGGGTGGCACTGACCTCAGATTTTATTATTTATTAAGGTATAATATAAATTAAAAACGTATAGTTTTTTTAAATGAAGAAGAAAATAAAGGAGGCCATGTAAGATAAATGAGGAACAATGATTGAAATTGTTTTGAAAGTTTAATGTAGCCTTTAAAATGAATTTCAGAAGTCTACAAGTGAAATATAAGGGGAAAGTGGCAGAAAAGCAGGTAGAAACAGGATAGCCATCTACAGCACAACGCCAAAGGAAAGATGGCAATAAATCATCAGAGGCTGACCCACTTCTTGACAATATTAACAACACCATTTTCATTCTCTTATCAGGAGACTGCCTGTTTACGTGATTAATATTGCAAATGCTATAAAATATGCAAAGCATATGAATGCAAATGATCCACACTGTCCCACTTCCAGGCACAAATAAAAACTAAATCCAGCTTTGAACCCTTGAAATATTAATCCATCCATCTTTTTATAAGCAGATTCACTTTAATTTAGATGTCCTTGTTTACTGAGAATTGTTATATTTCAGGTTATTTTTGGAAACGACCTCCTCCTTAACTCCTTAGATAATCTGTGTATATAAAAACAGAAAAGATGAGAGCAAAGAAAAACACACAATGAATGTTAGAAGATTCGGTTCTCAGACTGTTTTGACATTCTTTGCTGTTCTATGGTTTGTTCTATCATGCAACTTGTTTTGGTTGAGTGACAACCAGAGATTAGATTGAGCCTAGGCACAGTCTAGATGGTCAATATATTCAGGTGCTCTGTATTCCACACTTTTATTTATGACTGCTGTATTACATAAGAAATTTGACCATTCAGTCCATCAAGCCCATTGTTAAGCTACTAGCTAAGCTATCCCAATATCTCACCCAGATTCTTCTTAAAGGTGGCTAAGGCTTCTGCTCCAACCACATGTCTCAGCAGTTTGTCTCAGAGTCCCACAACTTTTTGCACAAAGATGTTCTTCCTGGCTCCAGTCCTAAATGCACCAAGATTTTCTACTGATTTCTTTGAATATGCAATTCACCCTTAAGCTGAATGAATTCTGCTGAATCTACTTTTTCAATGCCTTTGAAGATTTTAAATATTTGGATTAGGTCCCCACTCAGTCTCCTCTGCTTGAGACTAAACAGGTTTCATTTTTTAATGTCTGTTAGAGTAGGAAATGTCCTTAAGTCCTGAGATGCACTTGGTGGCTCTCCTCATGCACAGCTTCAATTGCTGCCATGACTTTTTGTGGTGTGGTGACCAGAACTGCACACAACACTCCAAATGCAGTCTTAATAGTGCATTATATAGTCCAAGTATAATTTCCCTTGACTGAAATTCAACAGTTTTTATTATATAACTTAATGTTTTATTTCCATTTTCAATTGCTTCTGTACATTACTTAGTTGATGAAAATGTTGCATCAACATATACAGTGGAACCTTGGTTCATGAACGTCTCGGTACACGTACAACTCGGTTTACAACCAAAAAGTTCGCCAAACTTTTGCCTCAGTTCACGACCACACACTTGGTATACGAACAAGCCAGTTTCCCTTTCGGTTTGTACATGTTCAGTCTCTCTCTGTGCATTTCCTGTGCAGCGAGCAAGAGAGAGAAGCGAGAGAGCGCGACACACACACACACACAGGCAGCGCGAGAGAGACGCTCACACACACAGGCAGCGCGAGAGAGACACACACAAACACACAGGCAGCTTGAGAGAGAGACAGACGCACACACACAGGCAGCGCGAGAGAGAGTGCGACACACACACACACACAGAGGCAGCGCGAGAGAGAGACGCAGACACACAGGCAGCGCGAGAGAGAGCTGGACGCATTAAGGTAGGAAGGCAGTTAAAGAATGCACTGGGCTTGATTTTGTTTTCACTTCTGTTTCCAGCGATCAGTTCGTAGCGTGCATTGTTGCAATGTTATTTTTCTTGGTGGTTTATTAAATTATGGATTTTTTTAAATGTTAACTTTTCTCCCTGAGCTTAAAACTCATTAAAAAAGTGCTTTTAGCCAGCGGTTGGTAGCGCTATAGCGCGAGCTATTGCAGTGTTAGTTTTCTCTGTTGTTCAAGGTTTTCTCAGTGTTATTCAATGTTTTTACATTTAGTTTACTATTACGCTGTGCATTCTATGGTTTAATTAACTATATTTGTGCTTAAAAACGTAAAAAATATATATATAGTATAGTCTGGAACGGATTAATTGTATTTACATGTAATCCTATGGGGGAAATTGCTTCGGTTCATGACCAAATCGGTTTACAACCACAGTTTTGGAACGAATTATAGTCATGAACCGAGGTTCTACTGTACTCCTAAATCTTTTTCAGAGGTGGCTTCCTCTATGACTGTGTCTCCCATCTTGTATTTATAATTGATGTTTGCTTTGCCCATGTGTAGCATTTTGCACTTTTCTACATTGTACTGCATCTTCCAGATGTTCACTCAGTTCTGAAGGGTGTCCAGGTCTTTTTGAATTATTTTTGCTGCCTCCTTGGTGTCTGCAATCCATTCAATTTTAGTGTCATTTGCAAATTTCACAAATTTACTAACTTTACCAGAATCAATGACATTAATATAAATCAGAAAAAGTAATGGTCCAAGAACAGACCCATGAGGGACTCCACTGATGATCTTGCTCCATATGGAACATTCTTCTTTTGTCTGTACTCTTGAACCTTTAGCCATTTTACAGCAATTCTTTGCCCCCTGTGACAATGCTTAACTGGATAGATAGATAGATAGATAGATAGATAGATAGATAGATAGATAGATAGATAGATAGATAGATAGATAGATAGATAGATAGATAGATAGATAGATAGATAGATAGATAATACTTTATTTGTCCCCAAAGAGAAATTAAAACTTTACATAAGCTCAAAAAATATAAAAACTATAACAAACCACAGCCACAACAAACACACACAAGGACTGGCTTGGATAATAAGAGTGCTGCTGCCATCTGATAACAGGCTTGTAGGTGGGAGTGAGATGTAGTCAGATCATCCCGGTTGTGCCACAGGTTTACATTTAAAGGTACTAAGATTTGAATAGAGCAGGTTTGCTTGTTGTGTCCACAAATGGAACATACTGATAGAAGTTTTTTCCTTCTGATATTCCTCTGATTGATGCAATCTAGACTCAGAATGATTTATCATGACAGTATTTTTAGCAGAGTGAATAATTTCTGTTGCTAAGTTATTAAGTTGATTTTCCCACGCAGGATCGTGGATACGTTCAGGTACTATTTCAAAGTCTGGATTACTGACCACTGTTAGTCCTGACTAGGAATGTTAAATTCCAAGAAATTTGGTTAACATTTTATACAAAGAGTCAGAAACATGTAAACGTTTGCACTGACATCTCAAGTTATGCATATAAAATTACAGCAACTCAAAATAGGCAGATTAAATGTTTGTCTTATTTTGACAAATTCTTCTAAGCACTGGAAGGTCATGTGTATTTGGCCTCTGGAATGTCTGTTCACATGACACAATGGCTTCACAATTTATTCAGTGTTTTATGCTAGAGTTGGTGGCTGGTTCTTAAACGTTGTGTGTCGGGGTTTCAGATGTGCTGCATGTGTTCTCCTGTTTGCTTTTAGGATGACATTCTCTCTTTTCCTGCTCTCGCTCTCTCTCTGAACTCTCCCTTCTTACTCCCTTGTTCCCCCTGTGCTAGAGCAGACACAAAGTGGGTTATAAAGTGGCTTGTCACAAACAGTTGATTCTGCCTATTTATTTTTTTAGGCATTTCAAAACAACGTGTGAAAATGGGAATAAAGTAAAAAGAGATTTGAATGGTGGATGGGGTCAACTTTATTCAGCTAGATAAGACCTATTTACACAATGAAAAAGATGAAGAGGAAGAACAACACTATGATGGTCCTTAGTTTGCTTGCACAACACTCATTTCCTGTATTGGAAATGACAAGAAGTAAGTAACCTGTGTAAGAAACAACTGTGCTTACAAATAGCGATCATTCCTTTGCTGAGGGATTCTACATACTCTGAAACAAAGGTACACTCCTGTGTGTCACAACAATGCTTTTAAAACAGGAGTGCTCCAGTCACATTAAGCTGTTAGGATATAAAAACATAGATTCAAATTACTCTACTAAAGAAACAACACAAAACACAGTCACACTTACAGTTGGAAAGCAATGACTATATCGGCATTCTAGTGGATATAGAGCATAAACTCTTTGGCTTTAAATGCAATGTTTTAACACCTCACTTAATTGTACAATTTTAAGAAAGCTGAACTATTGAACAACACATCACTCTGTGCACCAGCAGCCCACCAATGTGTCCAGAAGCAGAACAAGCACACCTGCTGCAAGTATCACCATCAGTACTTATAATTGTTAACCAGAAAGAGCATGTTGACATTGACAGCTACTATAAATGATGAAAAATATTGCTTATTGTATGCATCATATTGTGTCTTGAATCCAAGAAAGTTCTGATGCTTCTTTCCTTAATGTGAACACCCACTCTACACACTCCAGTATCCCCGCCTCACTTTCTCACTTGCTCACTGCTTCATTGTAACCTCTTTGTGGCCTCCTTTCCTGTAGTATAAATGTTGCAATTGTCCGTATTGGGGCACTTATTGTATTAATATGTTCTGATCGTGCATACCGAAGCACGCAAAATGAGGAAGACCACTGAGGAAAAGTTCCAAAACCCATTTTACCTGGGTCTGTCAAATGTCCATCCATCCATCCATTATCCAACTTGCTATATTTTAGCTACAGGGTCACGGGGGTTTGCTGGAGCCAATCTGAGCCAGCATAGGGCGCCAGCCCACTGCAGGGCACACAAACACACACACCAGGGACAATTTAGGATCGCCAATGCACCTAACCTGCATGTGTTTGGACTGCGGGAGGAAACCCACGCAGACACAGGGAGAACATGCAAACTCCACGCAGGGAGGGAAGTGAACCCAGGTCTCCTAACTGTGAGGCAGCAGCGCTGCCCACTGCGCCACCCTCTGTCAGAGGTCATTTTATTATATAACACCGGATTCATTTCACCTGTGCAAATTTCACTTTTAGAATTGACCTGTAATTTGACATGGAGGTTATGTTGTAATTTAATTATTTCTCTAAAAGCACATTATGATTGGGACTAAGAGTACAAAGGCTTAGGTACTAAACATTTTTTTTATTTTCATATACAGTTTTCAACCTCAAACCAACTAAACATATTTGATTCACATTCCTAGTGGAGACCATGGCCAGCCCATATCACTGCTATCTGCTATCATCAGATCTTTCCTCTCTAATGTCCAAGTCATCTGTAATTTTCCTTTGTAAGCAAGTAAGTCTTGTTCTTTGTTCAAAAGGTTTTATTAAAGGTACAGATTACTGTTCGAGGCTTTGAAATTGAATTGTCATTACTAAATATGGCAGGAAGATGCCAGTGTAAATGTCATCTGCACCAGTTGCTGCTTTTCGCCAATATGAAATATTTCATTATTTGTACGTTATGTACAACATGGTAGTTCACAGTGGGAGATACCAAAATGCACTGTAGGTGAGATGTTACTATACATTAACATGTCTTTGTAAGGCTGTCCAGGCTTACTAGTCACTGTTGACTTCACCAGGAAAAGTGATCTGTGGCCTGAAGTCATCATTGATCTCTTTTTCCCTTTTTAAACCTTCCACACCATTAAATTAATTTCTCATAGTTTTTACTTTTATAGATGCGTTATAGAATACATGGGTTTGCTGACACCCCAGCTGAGAAAGATGGGACTTTACCCAGTAGGGAGGCCTTTAAAATGGAAGGCTGGAGGAAAGCTGCCACACGGGGCCACAACTTCCCCCCATCAAGACAGATAGCAGCATCCCTCCATGTACACAACTGCAGGGCTGCACGGAAGGTGTAGTCCCAATATGCGGCCATGCTGGCCTTAATGGGGGCCTCCGGGGGGGCTATGGGGAGAAGGATTCCCTATTTTAAGAAGGTTCCATCTGACCCGGAAGTGTTTCCCAGGTGAAATATGGAGGCACTGGAAAGTTCTTCTGGGTCTGGTATAAAGGAAGCAACTCCACTTCTCCCAGGTGAATTGGAGTTGGGTGTGGAGGATGGACAAAGCTCGCCTGGGAGGAGAAGGAAAGAAAGAAAGAAAGAAAGAAAGAAAGAAAGAGAAAAGAAAGAAAGAAAGAAGGAAAGAAAGAAAGAAAGAAAGAAAGAAAAAGAAAAGAAGTTGTATTGTGGTTGCGACTATGGTGTATAAAGGTATAACTTTAAAACAGAAATGTTCATTTTTCAACTCGGGACTTGTCTCTGCAGTTTTGTCTGGGGTTTGGGGAGCCGTTACGCCCCCTACAGGTCTAACATGGTTCTAAATCATTAATGCATTGAAAGTGCATAGAGAATAGAGAATTTGACATTTATTATAAATGTATGCTTCCATTGCGAATATGGCATGAACATAAAGTGATGCCATCAAAGTAAACACTTTAAAAGAGTACTTTCAAGAAAACAAAACATGGAAAAATAATTAAAAAAAAAAAATAAGTAATTATTTTTCAATCCAGCCATTTTAATGTGAATCTGCCTAGTCATGTTGTTGAATGCTGTTCACTTTTCCCTTATTTTTATTCCCTTATTATTGTTTCCAATAATCTTACCAGCATGATTCATCTTTGAGCTGAGAGAAGTACTTACTTGACATCACTGGGATTGTTTTTATGTGATTAAATTTATACGAATCCAGTTAAAAATAATGTAACAGTAAGAAATGTCCCTATGTAAACCCAAATGCCTCCCTGAATATATCCCATCCGATGTCCTGCTCCAAACCTCCAGCAATAGTGGTAACTCCAATACCATCACACTCAACTAAGGGTTCCTTGAGGAACATGTCAAGATGATATTTCAACACAGAGATGAAAATAAGGTAAAGATACCAGGACCACTGAGAGAAGAGCAGAGACAGTTTATAGGAGGACTTATGAAACAAAGAGTAGAGAACTTGCATTAATTTATAGTGAACGAAAAATCGCAGACTCAATGGGGAAGTAGGCTGGAGGGGTAAAAGGGTTTATTCAGGTTCAGACTGGTGTGGTATAGTGGGTCCACAGCTCTTTTAGCAAGGGCCAGTTTTTTAAATAAATCACTTGCGGCTTAGTGAGGGGGCATGGTGGTTGTAGCGGATCTCGGGGCGATCTGTGGTGTGGGCATTTCTTGCCTAGTGCACAGGTGGGACTGCCCACATTCGTGATTGTTCCTGAGGCTGCTAATGTGCTGCAGCTGCTATGGCCCCTCAATATATAGAAGCACGAGTCGGTTAAAAAGAGGATCAAAATGGAAAAAGAGAAGGAAACGGAGGTTGCAGGAAGAAGTGAGGAGAGAGAACAAGTCGGTGCAGCAGGAAGCGAGCGAGAGCAAGCTCACAGCAACTGAGTAGGCAGCCTGGGTGTTTAGCCAACACCTGGAAGAAGTAGTGGTTGTGGTCGCTCCCGCAGAGTTTGCTTTGGAGGGCGGGAGTGACCGGAAGGCGCATTACTCTCTGCAGAAGGTAGCAGAAGCTGGGACTTGGGACGTGGTGTCCCCAACGTGAGAGCCTTGGCCGTTAGGGGAATCCCAAGTAGCTGTCCGGAGGAGCCGACTGGAGCCAAGGATCGGTAAGGCAACTGACAGCAGAAGCAGGCACTGAGAAGGTCAGCTTCAGAGTGAGCATCTCGCCTGCTGTAAAGCTCAACCGGGAGAAGCAGGTGAGACGCTAGTTTGAAAGAGACACCGGGCTTGGCTTTGTTTTAAAGACTGCTTCCTGATAAACGTTTTAACCTCGTTTTAAAGGATTTTGCTTTTCTATTTATTGATTTTAACCTCCACAATTCACTTCTGCTTTTATTGGATTATTTATTTATTGAACACTTTTGAATCACTGCACTATTTAATTGAACACTTTGTTTTTGTTTGTTGACTATTTTGAATAAAAGCACTTTGCACTTTGTACATCATCCCCTTGCTTTGTTGTTGCCTCACTGTCTAGCTCATTGGTAGCATTACCGACGGTGTAGGGTTCAAGGGCTCCCGAACAGCGATGGGAGCATGGAGTAGAACCCACATCATCACAACTGGGCACAGCATATAGCACCAGTGATATAATGGAACTGAGACCCCTTCATCATCAGTGTTTCAGCCTAGGTCTCTTGAGATCCCAAATGAATCTGAAGACCAAACACCAAACACCTCTGACCAGTACGAAATTTGTATGAAGTTCAGTCTGGGAACAACATTCATTTTGACAGTGGCTGCTGCAGCAAACTCATCGCTTTGGTAGACTGGTCACACTCTCTGTGGAACTTTCATTTTCTCCTCATGTCAATGTCGGGTATTCTCTGGGCTTGCCACTTTTCCTTTGTGTCTGTTAGTTTCACCTGGAACTCTAAATTCACTAAGTGAGAGCGTGAGTGTGTGTGCACAAGTGTGCCCTGTAATGGTCGGGCGTCCCATCCAAGGATGTTCCCAAGATAGACCTGGTGGCCTTTAACCCCTTATCAAGCGGGGTCATTTTTGCTAAATCGCTTGTAATTCGACCTCTCCAAATTAGAATCATTGCTGTTATTGAAGTATCTGGAGTATAAACACATGTTCGGTCTCTTTGTAAAGGTAACATTCTCTAGTTTCACCCTTAGTAGTCAGAATCACTGTAGGTGTGACTGATCAAAGGTTATGCACATTAGAACTCACAAAAAAACGAATTGTTTTGTTCTCGCCCAAGTTTTTTTATGAAAATAAAGAAAAATAAAGCTGCAGTAGGTAGGTGGGGACAGAAACACACTATGTACCAACAGAATAACTTGTTGACTACTCACATTTCAAATTTGAAAAGAATACCTGTAAAAATGACATTTTTTACACCAGTTTTTATGTGGGCATGCCCAGGGCTTTTAGAGGGACCATTATCCACATTTTGGAACATATGGAAAAAGTGTAATAACTTTTGAATGCTTCAACCCACAGATATCAATGAGGGCTCTACTGAAAGCTTACACCTAAAGGAATCTATATCTACACACAGTGTCACTCTATTAGTTATAAAAATAATAAAAACAATAAAAAATACACATTTCTATGTAAAAATAGTCAATACAAGTCTTATGGGCCAAAAATATATTTATATTTTTATTTTTACTTTTTTTATAAAATGCACACAAACTATATACATTTCTTTTACAAACTGTTACAACACAGCTCAGCGTTTTCCATGTGCCACTTGATGGCAGCAATCACTAGCAAGCAGAAAGCACAAGGGTGTGGCACATGTCGCTCTCTGCCATTAGGCGTCCCTGGGCGATTGAATACTTTCGCGCGTACATGCATCTATTATTTAATCGAGCGTTTATTTACGTTTATCTACTTTATTCATATTTAAAATGCGAAAAACTTGGCAAATCACAATAAACAACCACGCACCAACTCTGCAGACTGGCACAAATGCCACCTTCGCAGCTCCGATCGTTTGTTTACAAGTTAGTATGGCAAGTTACATATCAAAATGCTCGGCTGCTCATTGGCTGTAAGTTTTGAGTGTCAGTCACAATGTCCAATCAAACTGGTAGATTCTACCAGGGTTTGGAGTTGTACGTCATCCTTCAGCTGTCTGTGACACTCGTTGGCTATCGAGGTGCCAGTCAACCCCAGACCCGTCGTAATTGGCCAACTTAGGTGTCGATCAGAAGCTAACACTTCCGTGTTACATGCGGTAGCATGGTTATCGCCGACAGAAACAAATTACGTCTGATATGATCAATATAAATGAAAAAAAATTACGTAGGTGGTCTCAAGTTATGAAACGTTTTCTGGAGTTTTTGTCCCTTTGAGGATATATCGTGTGTTTTGGACCTAATCGTTTTACTGGATTATATTCGCTGGAGCCTTACGGACACAATGGGATCAATACTGCTCGGAAATATTGATGTTTGACTTGCAGGGGGTCTTCAAGGGTAGGGAAAGTCAACTCTTAAAAGTATTTACTTCTCTGTAAAAAAAGGCTTTAGTGTCAGTGCTGTGGTTGTTGTGTGTCAAAATGGTTTATATCATCGGTAAGACGAGACTTTGAAGTTTCATTTGATGGGTAGTATGTCGAGATGCATGGCAGATGGGCATGCACACATTACTGTAACGTTTTTAAAACGCTGTTATGTCCCGGGACCGGTACGTGTGCGCGTTTATACTAAATTGGTTCAGAAAGTGGATGGACGGAGATTTTCATCCATTTTGGCCCATATTGAAAGGTTTATGCAACTTGAACATTATGTCCTTCAGATCAATATCAAAGTGAACAAAGCAAAAAAGAGATTTTAAAAATCATTTTAAATGATTTTTCAGAAGTGATTCCATATTTAATAAAGATATGGAAACCCAAACTCAAATTGCATTACTGAACAATAATTGTATTTCTTTCACTGTTTTTTTATTATATAATTTGTATTTGCTTTGTGAAAAAAAGTTTGAAAAAAATGCTAATATGCCTAAGGAATATAAGTAACCTTAAGAATACATTAAAATTTATTGGAAATGTAATGAAGCTTGCTTGGAGCATTTTGGCTGTATTACTAATTCAAAAATGAAAAATACAGTATATTGTTTTTAAATATTAATTTTTGGCATCTAGCAAACTTTCAGAACTGACGCATAGCTCTTATTTTTAAACAGACACTGCATTAATTGTTCTGAAAACTTTATGAAGTAGTAGTAGGTCTCATCTGCTCATCCAGAAGATGACGCAGCCATTTATCAGGCACCAACACATTGACGTCAGAGCTGCCTGCTGCTCATTTAACATCTCTGCTGTTTATCCTGTTTAGTGCGACTGAGGCCAACAACTGACCACTTGAAACTGACCTCCTCAATCTTTACAGGTAACCTCAGCAAACGCTAATTTCTGCCATCTTTCAATCTCACCACCATTGTCCATTTGTTGTGCCTCCCTTGTCCATACCTTCAAGTTAGTACTTCTTTTCTTTGAATCTGAAGCTCAAATTAAACTTGCATTTGCTGCTTTCACTTTTCCTTTTTTTAACACTTTACTGTTTGGTTTACAATAGAATATACAGTGTCTATTATATAAAACTGTCTGGGCAACCAAGAAAAAATCGATGTTCTGTAACACATATTAACGTCTACAGTGCTAAGTGAACACAGCATAATACTAAGAGTGGCACAGGCACCCTGTTCATATTCTACTTTTTCAATAGATGTTTGTTTAAAAATAAGATTATGATTGCTCTGCCACAGGATGGAAAAAAGGCAGACAGTATGGAAGAGATATTGGAGGAAATGGCGATAAATCACAGTCAAAAACAAATAACCAGGGATGAAAAACCATTGTTGAGCAGTCATTCAAACAAGCCCAACATCCAGTGATGCCCCTAGCCACACTGGGGCCTTAAGCTTAGTCTTCTTGGGACCCCCCTCCAAACCCACCCCTCCCTGAATTCACTACATTAGCATTTTATATGACAGCTTTACTTTGAACAACAAATATACAAATGAATAACAGACAAACATAGAAGCACAAATCACTAACTTAACTCTAACTTTTAATGTCAAATACAAATCCTTTTTTTAAATTAATCAAAACTTAAAAATGAATGTTTAGGGGGTTTCTTAAGTCTCTTTGTTGCATATCACAACAGCACATATTGACATTTACTGAAGGTGAAGTCATCTATGAGGTCATCACAAGACAGCTTCTGTGCCCGGTCAGTGTTGATGCAGATGATAGCCAAAGCTGCCCATATGTTGTTGTGCCACGGATGATCTCAAGTATGTCTTGATGAGCTTAAGTTTTGAAAAACTGCTAACTGAGAGAGTTGCTGCAATCCAGGGGGAAACCCATGGATGTGGACTTCAATGTATTTCATGGCAATGATATAAAAATTTATAAATGAAGGCCTAGTTAATAATAATAATAATAATAATAATAATAGTAATAATAGTCCAGGGATCAATGTACTGTTAGTCAGTGTTTCTTGATACAGTATCTAGCTATTAGTACAGTGCCTTCAAACACCTTTACTTTTTACACATTTTCTTATGTTGTACCATTGTGTTAACATCTTTTAAATTACTTTTTTGCCTCTCATGAAATAATAATACACAATACCCCCCAGAATGACAAAGCAAAAACAGGTTTTTTACAAATTTAAAATAAAAAACTGAACTATCCCATTGACACAAGCATTCAGACCCTTTGCTATAACACTTGAAATTTGGCTCAGGAGCTTCCTATTGTTTTGATTGTCATTCTGATATTTTTACGTCTTGTTTGGAGTCCACTTCTAGTCAGTCCAATTGACGTGCTTAGGAAAGACAAACATCTGTCTATAGAAGGTCAACCATCTGACAATGTGTATCAGGGCAAAAACCCAGCCATGAACTCAAAGGAGCTGCCTGCAGAGACAAAACTGTGTCGAGACACAGATCTGAGATCATCTATAAAAAAATCCTGCAGCACTGAAGCTTCCTAAGAGGACAGTCACCTTCATAATTCATTAATGGAAGAAGTTTGGAACAACCAGGACCCTTCCTAGAGCTGGGTGCCTGGCCAAATTGAACAAACTGGGAGAAGGGCCTTGTTAAGAGCAAGAACAAAGAACCCAAGGATTTCTCTGGAAGAACCTGTGTGGAGATGGGAAAAAACTCCAGGAGGACAACCACCACTGCAACACCCCACTAATCTGGCCTTGATGGCAGAGTGCCCATATGACACATGAAAGCCTGCTTTGAGTTTTACAAAAAGGCCCCTAAAAGACGCTCAGACTATAAGGAACCAGATTTCCCAGTCTGAAAAATTTGGCCTTGACTCTAAGCATCACATTCAGGCACTGCTCATTGCCTGCTCAATACCATTCCAACGGGAAAGCATGATGGTGGCAGCACCGTGCTGTGGGGTTGTTTTACAGTGGCAGAAACATAGAGACTAGTCAGGGCTGAGGTCAGAGCAAAGTACAGAGATATTCTTAATGAAAATCTGTTTCACAGCGCACTGGACCTCAGACTGGGCTTAAGGTTCACCTTCCAACAGGATGACTCCAAGTATAACGATAAAACAACAAAGGAGTTCTTTGGGGACAATGCTGAGAATGTCCTTGGCTGTCCCAGCCAGAACCCAATTCAGCATCTCTGTAGAAACCTGAACATAGCTGTCCACCGATGATCTCCATCCAACCTGACAGAGCTTGAGAGGCTCTGCAGAGACAAATGACAGAAAATCTCAAAATCCAAATGTGAGAAGCTTCAAACTTAAGAAGACTCCCAGGTGGAATCACTGCCAAAGGGACTTCAACAAAACACTAAGTAAAGGGTCTGAATACTTGTGTCAGTGTGATATCTCAGTTTTTAATTTTTAATACATTTACTAAAAATTCTATAATCTTGTTTTCACTTTGTCATTCTGGGGTATTGAGTGTTGCTTGATGAGGATGGCAAATAAAGCAAATTAATTTCAATGCTTTTAGCATAAAGTTGCTTTAATAAGAGAACAAACAACATACGAGTTTTGGGGCACCTTGTGACCAACTCCATATAGATGAAAAGGTTTGATTAAAGAAAAAACTTTTGTCTGTTCAGGATGAATGTCCAATGTGGCAGCCATTCTCGTTATCAGGCATTTTGGGAAGAAGAGGCGGGTCCAGGTGGATGGACGCTGGAAGTGATAACAGAGGTGGAAGATTGTCAAGATACATTTCTGCAGAGGGAGGAAATGAGATTTTGTTATTAAACAGCACCATCTCATTCTCGGCAGAGAATCACCATAACCTAAGCCTTTAAGCTGCCCCACCTACGCACGTGCATGACAGTTTCATATTTTTCTTTTTACAAGTTATGATGTGTGTCAGTCCTTTATGGCTAGTGCCCATTGTTGCCAAGTTATGAATTTTACTTACATTTAGCACTTGTATATTTCACATGCATAGGTTTAAGTCTGAAACATTTGTTCAGCAATGTTCCTCATCTTAAAAATCATCTTGGAAAAAAAGAAACTGCATAGTACATCAGTGAGATCTGAATATGAAATTTGCTTAAAGAACTACTGCAGAGCCAGTGTAAGCAGGCTGTCAAATTTCATGGCTTATTCACAGAATGGAGCAAGAAGAAGTAATTAAGTTGCTGAAGGTCACCAAGTGATGAAGTTAGAATATAAAACAAGGGCCGCTTGTTTAACCTCACTTTTTTTTCCCGTGACTTTAGTCTGGCTTCATCCAACAGCGAATGTTGTTATTTTAAAATCTTGATTTATCCTGGGCAAGAGTCCTTAAAAAATATTTTTTACTACAACCTTATTTGTGATAACAAAAAGCATCACATCATATTTTTTACAATTAAATATATAAAAAGCTAACACCATTTGATTGTTGTAAAAATGAAGCAGTTAGTCACAGGCCATTCAGTTTAGAGGAGGTGAGTCTTAGGGACACAATGGTGAGTGCTGCTCTCTCACAGCTTCAGGTTCAAATTCTGCGCTGACCACTGACTCTATGGAGTATGAACATTCTTCTTTTGCATATTTGCCTTTTTCTAGGTTATCCAGTTTTCCTCTCACATCCAAAGAATGTGTGTGTTAAGGTGATTGGCAACACTTGATTGATAAAGGGTGGCTATGTACGAGAGTGTGCCCTGCAATCAGCTGGCAGCCAGTACATTCCTGCCTTGTTTCTAATGATACAAGAAGAGGCTCTGGTAACCCCTTAATCTTGTATTAGAATAAGCAGATCCATAAAATGGCTGGATATGTAAACTTCATTTATAGATCTGGGCTGAACAGGTCCATTTAAATTCTCCATTTAACGCACACTGTGACCAGCCACCAGAAAGCAAGTGAGACAATTCAAAAATTTGGGGTATCACCCTGGTAACCCTGTTTACTTTTTAACTCAAAAATAAAAAGCAGTAACAGAAAGTCCCCAAAATGAACACAAGCATTAAAGAACTGAAATAATCTGAAAATTAACCTACTAATGTAGAAGGTAATCACTTGTCCGAGCTCCCCTCTCCTCCAGAGTCCTCTCAAAATGATGCCACTTTCCAGGGGTTCCAGTTTTGATGTCCCTTGAATCCCCAGTGAATCAAGAGTGTCGGGGCTGCCAGGTGCTATTGATAAATACAGTTGTGTGTCATCAGCATAGCTGTGGTAGCTCACGTTATTCCCCGAGATAATCTGACCTAACAGAGATTGGAGATCGAAAAGAGCAGCGGACCTAGGATAGAGCCTTGTGGAACACCATATAGAATATCATGTGTCTTTGAAGTATAATTACCACAACTAACAAAGAATTTTCTACCTGCCAGGTAGGATTCAAACCAATTTAAGACCCTGATCAGAGAGGCCTAGCCATTGACTAAGGTGATTTCTAAGAATGTTGTGATCAATGGTGTCAAATGCGGCACTCAGATATAAGAGGATGAGAACAGATAAATGCTGCTTCTGGGGATGCAGCCGGCACTTCCGCCACACTGGGGAGTGCCGGTGGAAGAATGCCGGGAAGCACCTGGAGCACATCCGGGTGGTTATAAAAGGGGCCACCTCCCTTCATTCATGGGCTAGAGTCGGGTGGAAGAGGACGAGGTCTCTGGAAGAGGCAAGGAGGCGGCCGGAAGAGGAAGAAGGCATAATGTGTTATTGACCTGGACTTTGGGGACTTTTGGGGTTGTGTGGCACTTATAATTGTAAATAATGTTCAATAAACGTGTGTTGGGTGACATTGATGTGTCCAACTGTTTGTGTCCGGGTTGGCTACAACACTGCGTAATGACTGCCTTCTCTAGGACTTTACTTAAGAAAGGCAGGTTAGAAATAGGTCTAAAATTTTCAAAAGCAGAGGAGTTGAGATTATTTTTCTTGAGCAGAGGTTTAACGACAAGCAGTCTTAAGACATTCTGGGAGGACCCCTGTATCTAATGACGAGTTTACTATGTCAAGAATACTATCAATTAGCACGCCAGATACTGCTTTGAAAAAACTTGTTGATATTGGGTCAAGGACGTAGGTGTCAGTTGAAAAATTATCTTATATAAATCAGGTAAATATATCCTGGTGAAAGAATTTAGTTTGTTTATAATAGAGTAATGGGTTTAAGAGGATCAGTATTGGGAAGATGTAGTATATTATTTCTAATATCATTCATTTTTTGATTACAAAATAGAGCAAAAGCCTAACAATTTTTAGTGGAACTAGAGGCATTCCATTGAGCGACCTGGATTTAGCAGACGATCAATTGTAGAGAACAAGACTCTGGGATTACTAGCATTGTTATTTGTAATTCTAGAGAAATAACACCGCCTCTCAAGACGGACTATGTTGTTGTCTTACTTGTATTTCTGAATGGATGAATAGTAACTTTCTCAAGCTAAATAAAGATTAAACTGAAATCTTAGTGATTGGCAATAACGGATACAATGAGGCTATTAGAAATAAACTGGATACATTAGGATTAAAAGTCAAGACGGAGGTAAAAAGCTTAGGGGTAATTGTTGACTTAATCTGAATTTTAAATCGCATATTAATTAGATCACTAGGACAGCATTTTTTCATTTAAGAAACATAGCAAAAATTAGACCTTTTATGTGACTGAAAGATGCTGAGAAATTAGTTCACGTGTTTGTTTCCAGTCGACTAGATTAATGTAACGCACTCCTCTCAGGAATACCCAAAAAAGACATAAATCATTTGCAACGAGTGCAGAATGCAGCTGCTAGAATCCTAACTAGGAAAAGAAAATCCGAGCACATTTCTCCAGTTTTGATGTCACTACACTGGTTGCCTGTGTCATTCAGGATTGACTTTAAAATTCTGCTTATGGTTTATAAAGCCATAAATAATCTCGCTCCATCTTATATATCGGAATGTCTGACACCTTATATTCCAAATCATAACCTCAGATCCTCAAATGAGTATCTTCTTAGAATTAATTCCAAGAACAAAACTTAAAAGAAGTGGTGAGGCGGCCTTCTGCTGCTATGCACCTAAAATCTGGAATAGCCTGCCAATAGGAATTCGCCAGGCTGATACAGTAGAGCACTTTAAAACACTGCTGAAAACACATTATTTTAACATGGCCTTCTCATAACTTCGCTGTAATTTAATCCTGATACTCTGTATATCCAATTCATTACAATAACTATTCATGGTGGCTCTAAAATCTGTACTAACCCCTTCTCTCTCTTCTGTTTCTTTTTCCAGTGTCCTTTTGGTGGTGGCTTGCGCCATCACCATCTACTCAAAGCACCGTGATGTTCCAACAATGATGGATGGATTAAAAGCCAGGAGTCTGCATGACCATCATCATCAAGTCCGTCCGTGAGAACCCTAAATACAAAGAGGACAGTTTCATTTATGTTAGGTAGAATGCCCAGAGCGGACTGGGCGGTCCCGTGGCCTGAAACCCCTGCAGATTTTATTTTTTTCTCCAGCCGTTTGGAGTTTTTTTTTTGTTTTTTCTGTCCTCCCTAGCCATCAGACCTTACTCTTTTTCTATGTTAACTAATGCTGTCTTATTTTAATTTCTTATTTTGTCTTTTATTTTTCTTCATTATGTAAAGCACTTTGAGTTACTTTTTTGTATGAAATTTTGTGCAATATAAATAAATGTTGTTGTTGTTGTATTCTTTTATTTTAACCTTCAATATCTCATAGTGGATAATCAGTTTATATTTTCTACATTTACACTCTGCTCTCCGGCATTTTCTTTTTAGATAAGACACTCTTTGGGTCTTCCATGGAATAACAATGCCAGAAGATTTTTTAACTGTCTTTTCAGGTGCGACTATGTCAGCAGCAGCTCTCACTTTAGTATTAAAATTTTCCACCTTACTATTTACATTATTCTCTCTATTGTAGTAAGCACTACAAATGGACTGGTTGCTTAGAATGTTTGTACGTTTTAAGGCTGCTGATGAATCAAGGAAGCGTTTTTTAACAATATGTTTCTCGTGAATTTTTTCTATCATTATTTCTATATTAAATAGTAATAATAGACCAATATCAATGATCTGCTTCACATCAACGTTTAGTCCTTTATTAATTACTAAGTCTAACGTATGACCTGCTTTGTGTGTAGGCTGACTAATGTGCTGGCTCAAATCAAAAGAGTCCGGGAGTTTGTGAATTCTTTTACTTTCGGGTCACACTGATTATCGATATGAAAGTTAAAGTCACAAACTATTAGGAACGTGTCATAGTTCATAATAACAATTGACACCAAGTCGGAGAATTCCACAAAGAAAGATGCATTGTATTTAGGAGATCTAAACATGGACAATACTAGAAACTCTATGAATAACAACGGCAAGATATTCAAAGGACTTGAATTTACCAAAGCCGACATTTTTACACTTTAACCGGCTCAAGTAAATGTTTGTTAAACCGCCGCCTTTCTTACCTTGGCAATCCACATGAGCAAATCTGTAATTCAGAGGCGCAGATACGATTAAAACAGCCGCACTATCAGAGATAAGCCACATTTCACTTAGTGCAATAAAATAGATTTTCTTATCACTAATAAGATCGTTGATGGAAAACGTCTTGAAGGGTCACTTTTACACTATTGCACCCAGCAGAGGCTGCATGTTCTTGATGATTACATCCATCCATCCATTAGTCAACCTGCTATATCCTAACTACAGGGTCACGGGGGTCTGCTGGAGCCAATCCCAGCCAACACAGGGCGCAAGGCAGGAAACAAACCCCGGGCAGGGTGCCAGCCCACCGCAGTGTTGATTACATTCTTTGACTAATAGTGATAGAATATATTACTTCTTATGTTCATTGAAGGATAGAGGAAAATAAACTGCATTCAAAATATGCAGCTGGCATTATTCCTGATTGTCAGAAATTATGGTTGAAATAAACCCATGGATAAACAATGTTCTTGCTAGCAGAAAAAATGATGTTTTGTAATTATCTGTGTACAAGTTTCCAACTTTCCTCAGAATTCTCCGTTTTATAGTTTTAATAGTACTTTGTCCCATAATCAGCCAATCAGGTAAAGGGAAACCCTTTGGAAGTGGTCAGAGTGTCTAGTTTCTCATCTCCAGTCTTCTAGAATTCTACAGATGTTGCGCCAGCCATGCATTTGTTCATGTCATGCTCCAGGCAGTTGTTGCACATTGTTTTACCCTTTGAATTACCATAGTGAATTTTGAATGTTTTATATAAGTAAATAAATAATACTTACACTTACCGATCACAGTATATAGATAAAATATATTATTAAGTAAAACTACATTAGTACACATGCCCCTGTAGTAGACTAGCATTCTATCCAAGGTTATTTCCTGACTAGTGCCCAGTGTTACGATTGTTTCTTTCGTCTTTCCTATTTTTTTGTTGTGTGTATTTTGTATTTTTTTAAATGATTTCATTCATTGCAGTGTTTTCGATTTTCCTCCAGTCCTTTTTCCCTCTAGCGTTCAATTAGAGCCTTCACAGGTGCTTTCTTATTCTTATTGTAATTTCCTTTGGTTTTCTGACCATATTGTTTGGCTCCTTTGTCTGTTGACTCTTTGCCTTAGTTTTTGATTTTCTCTCTTGTTATTGTGGGCATGTTTTGGTTTTCTTTTTTGTTTTATTTAGTATTTATGTTTATTATTTTTGTAATCTTTGCTTTCTTTGGAATTTGGATTTTATTAACATGTTGTAAGTTTTCTTCTTTATTTTATTTAACAAATTAAACAATACAATTTTGTTTATTTTTGTCATAGTTTTGGCAGTTCCCCTTTCTCTTCTGGAGTTTTGACAGACAATTAAGGCTTTTTTCTGATGGTTTAGGATTTTGGTTTTCTGTGTTGCTGGAGAAGTGGTTGGAGAAATAGTAATACAGAACATGAAGATGGATGTGAAGAAAATTAAATTCTACCAAGAGTCATAACCATAGTTAAAATATGTCATACATAAATAAGTTCAAAAAATAAATCAAAGAGCAAAGATGAAAGAACATGCAAAAGATTCTTAACTTTACACACACTAACTACCACCACAAATATCTTTTGTTGTTTGTATCCAGAAACTCAGACATCCAGAAAGTGTGTGACACTGACCTTTACACCATTACAAGTGTTGTCACTTCAGGCTTTCATGTGGTAGCAACAAGAATGGAAACTATACACAAAGATTAACAAAACTGGCAGCGCACCAAGAAGTAAGTAACCACAAACAAGCTTAAATCAAAAAAGTAATTTAAGGAATGAATTTTACATATTCCAAAACTCCCAAAAGTTTGAAAACCAAGAAATTACATTGATATACAGTATATATACCCTTTATTGTCACTTTACAACTACAGTGAAATGCTGCTTGGAGCAGGCTGTAGATGCCAAGTTAATGATAAAACTGTAAAAAGAGTAACACTGACAGACGATCAGGTAAGATATAAATAAAATACAAAATATATACACTCAAAATAAAAATAAAATATCGATACTGGAAACAAAAGGAGCCATTAGCACAGAATTGTTTGAGCAATATTACACAACAGAATATTTCACTTGATGGGGTAGAATAAATACATTATTGCACTAGAGGAATGGGGGGGTGAAGGCGATAAAGGAGCAGTCATAGTGGTGGAAACAATCACAGTGGTTAGGTATTCAGTGCCACTACAGATAGATTGCTCTTAGGCTGGCATGTATAATTGGGTGAACGTGTGTGGTGTAACTGAGCTCCAGTTGAGTTACAGTAGTGGTTCTGTTATGAGGGGAAGAGTGAGCTCCAAAATTACACTGCTCTGGGTAGAAGTTGTTCTTCAAACTGGTTGTGCGGGCATACAGGGATGTGTAGTGCTTGTCAGGTTGCCAGTGAAGTAAAGATGCTATGGGTGGGATGGGTAAGGTCTCTGCAGATGTTCATGGCCTAGACACAGCAGTGGTTTCTATAGCTTTCTTACAGTGATGGAAGCTGTGAGCCAGTGATCTTCTGGGCTATTTTAATAACAGAATGGAAGGACTTCCTGTCCTCAGAGGTGCAGCCAGAGTACCATAATGTAATGCAGTGTGCAATGATGGTCTCTATCATCCACCTGTAGAAGCTGACCAGCCAGTTTTGAGGGAGTTATGTTTTCTTCAGACTACTCAGGAAGTGAATCAGACATTATACACGTACATTTGGCCAATGTAAACCAAAGATTGGGGGTGAGGAAATCAACAGTGCTCCATGATTTTTGACATTTGTTTTGGTCTGTTTAGTTGTTTCTGACAGTTTGTTGTCCTTTCACTGAATTGTGAAATGTTCATTGTTCTATTCATAAGCAACCACCCACTGAAATAGAAAGGGTAAGATAGATAATTGACAGCTGCTGACTCTTTAAAGGTTTCTGATAAAAAATATTACCTGGTTATTTCTATATGTAGAAGCCTTTAAAATTGAGTTGGATTGCACCATTGATTGGTGTGAAACTTGTTGTGAGCAAAGCATGGAGTGGACATGGCCTATTCTGAGCTTTTTCTAGGCCTTTGGACTGGGAATGGAACAGCCAGCGAAGGTATTTTGAGCAGGTTGCTACAAAGTGAAGGCAGTAAAGGTCTGAATACTAAACCCTGCGGGACACCATATTTAACTTCAATGCATAATGATGGAGTTCTGTCAGAACATTTCTGTACAAATTGAAATTATTTTGATAAATATGAACTAAACTATGTGAGCACAGTACCTGGGAGACTGATGTAATTTTCCAACCTGTGTAATGGAACAGAATGGAACAAAGGTGTCAAATTCTGTGCTTAAACTTAACAGTATAATTGCTGTTGAATTTCCTTCATCAAAGGATATCAGAATGTCATTTACAACACAGATTAGAGCTATTTCTGTAGTATGATTACTGCAGAAGCCAGAATAAAATTTCTCAAATAAATTTTGATGTGTAAGGTGAGACTAAGGCTTTGTTTCAAGTACTTTTTCAAGTGTTTTATGAAGAAAGGTTCGATTGGAAATCGGTCTATAATTATTAAGTGTATTTATGTCTAGTTATGATTTTTTTCAGTAACAATCTGTTAACTGACACTATTACTGTATCAGAATCTGCACCATTCAGTAATGGGTCTATTTCCGGCATCGCAGTGAGTGGCAGCCATTCCAGCAGCTCCGTGTATGACTTTTTCTTTTTACCTTTTTTTCTCTATTTTTCTCTATTTCACTGATCACTTCTACCACTTTCTTTTATGTGGAATCGCTCCCTGGAGACTTTTTACTACTTGACATGAATTTTTACACTCCGAGACTCACCTATTCAAGTAGTTAACTTACGGCACTGAGAAGAAATGCCCACGCCGGAGTGGTTCCCTATTTACCTGACGAGATAAGAAGACGATATTGGGGCAGCCGAGCTGGTGCCAAGATAAAAGATAAAATAAAAGCCAAGCAGCTTGCGAGAAAATGGCGTTATAAACTGTCGGTGCCTTCTGTGATCCTTGGAAATGTGAACTCACTACCAAATAAGATCGACGAACTGGCTGTGCTGGTGAGAAATGTCAGAACCTACAGATAATGCAGTTAGCTGTGTTTTAGTGAAACATGGCTAACAACTACCATCCCAGATGCTAACGTGGAGCTACCCGGGTTTAGCATAGTTAGAGCAGACAAAGACACAAATACCTGTGGGAAGCGGAAAGGAAGAGGAATCGCTTCATTTTAGATGTGAATTTCCCCTTGGGATTTATAAAGTATCTATCTATCTATCTATCTATCTATCTATCTATCTATCTATCTATCTATCTATCTATCTATCTATCTATCTATCTATCTGTCTAATGAACTATTGATGATGATACAAATGGGTGCTGCCGAAACAGCCATTGTGCTTTTGACTAGTCTAAGCAACAAGTTGTAAGTTTCATTTTAGAAGTTAAAGTTATTGAGTGTTTTTCTATTATCAAATTAAAATACTAAAGTGGTATGTGCTAGGAGATACAGTGTTTGGCAATTATAAGAACAGCAGAGTTGAGTAGAGATTTTCTCAATAAACAGTCTGTATATAGTGTACTCTTGGGTGAAACAGCACTGTATGAGTAAGGGTGTACCGTAGCGAATGAAGCCCCAACTGCCTAGTAGAGACACTGTGGTTGTCAGTCCTGGACAGCTTGAAGCACTGTATAACACTGCCTATAAAAGATGGTGGTTATTATGATTTTAGAATGTGATGAACATGTTTCCATTATTTTGGTGTTTGTTTCAATTTGGATTTTATTTTTCACTTTTATTGGCTACAATGCCATTTTGTATATATTGTTTGGGTAAATGCTGCTGACATTTTGTACTTTTTGTTTGTGGTAACAAAGTCGGTTGCTGTTACATGACTCCCAGAATTCATCACATTAGTGGTGATAAGATGGTGACACTTAGTAGATAATTTTCCAAGTTTGTGCATAATATAACTAAATGTCTTGTGAATGTTCCTTAAAAGAACATTTGAGTTTAAAAGTCTTTCTGGGTAGGCTCGTCAGAATTTATAATTATATTATTATTTTGTCACATCATTGTTTGTATTTCTGGTTTTGACCCCTGTTCATTTTCTATTCATTGCACCCCTTGATAAAAACTCTCCATTTCTTTCAGGTTAGTGCTAGTGGAATCTAAAAGGCTTTCCTGAGAAGATTTGAGTTTTAGAACCTCTTGCTTTGACACTTTGGACTTCCTGCTTTCCTGATTTGTGTTCCCCCCTTCCCTACTTCTGTGATGTCCAGTTTGTTTTGTGTCTCAGACTTTGTTTACTCAGTTCCATCCCCTCTTCTAGTTTATTGACACTTGTATGTTTCCCACACCCGAGCACTGCAAAAACTTTGGTCAGGCTTTATCATCTTTTGATCACTTCCTTAGGATTGATCTTCTAAAGATCATAAGGCTAGAGACCTCATTTTTTTCCTAAGTGATAATCTTCAGCAATAATCTGTAAGCTTTCAAGAAGTTGTGACTAATTCTTAAGCTGGAACCTGGCAAAAGTGTCCTGTTTTGTTAAATATTCTGCTTAAACCAACTATGCACAGACTCTAAATACAAGCAGCAGAACATGGAAAAAAGGTGGTGAGTTCCTAATATGAAAGGTGGCACCATTAACGCGTGGTGTGGGCAAAATGTTAGAAGTGGCAGCAAATCTCAATATGTAAAGAGTAGGTACAGAGAGAATACTGCTTATTTATGGAAATGTTTGTCTGTAGGGTTACTCCCTCTCAGGTAGGTCTTCTCAGTGACACTTTTTTTTCTACTTTTTATATTTTATATACAGTATGTGTGTATGTCTATACATCTCTCTCTCTATATATACTGTATATATAATACAATACAATTTATTTTTGTATAGCCCAAAATCACACAAGAAGTGCCACAATGGGCTTTAACAGGCCCTGCCTCTGGACAGCCCCCCAGCCTTGACTCTCTAAGCAGACAAGGAAAAACCCTTGTAGGGAAAAAATGGAAGAAACCTTGGGAAAGACAGTTCAAAGACAGACCCCTTTCCAGGTAGGTTGGGCGTGCAGTGGGTGTCAAAGAGAAGGGGGTCAATACAATACAGTACAATACACAGAACAGAACAAATCCTTAATACACTATAAAAATAAAACGTGTGGAGCAGAATTTAACAGTAGATGATATCACATAATATGATTTGGCTTTCTTTAGAGGCCTCATGCATAACACCGTGCATGGAATTCGCACTATAACATGACGCAAGCACAAAAGTCGAAATGTGCTTACGCACAAAAAAATTCAGATGCAGGAATCTGTGTGTTCGCTAACTTCCATGTTCTTCTGCTACATAAATCCCGGTCAGTGTGAAAAGTAATGCGCGTGCTGTCCCGCCCCAACTCCTCCCAGAATTACGCCTCTTTGAATATGCAAACCAATATAAATAGCCCTTAAGCTCAGCCTTCTGTGAAAAGACAATGGGAAAAGCACGGGAGAAAATATAAGAATTTCAGCGAATACCAAGTTGTGGCAAGGAAAAACATACTATTTGCTCAAATAAACCGTGGTATAATCAACAAAAGGAAGTCATAGCATGTCGGAGAAACTCAAAAGCTCAAGTTCACAAAGTCGCACAGTGCCAAAATAAAAAAGAAGTTGTCAGATATCAAAGTTGCCATGAAAAGGGAGTCGTAGCCCACCGTCTGAGCTTATTAGGGTACATACAAAAAAATAGGCACACAGTGGGAAAAAAGCACTAAATGTCAACTTTAATCTTGAAATTTCCACTTTAATCACATAGTTTATTTTGTCATTAAAGTAGAACATCATAAACTTCATCTTAAAATCATTTAGTTTACTAGTTTCTCAAATCCCATCGTAACTAAAGTAGCAAGTTAAATGCTTTGTTTTGTATTTGATCTTCAATGTGCTCTATGTGTGTGAATCACTACGTGCTTCCGTCCTTTCTCTTGCTCTGACAGGACATAGAATCCATTACATTCGTGACATTACAGCTCTCTGAATAATTAAAATACTGAGATGTATACATGATATAATTTTCATGATGATTGGAATGAAAGCATGTTATTAAACATGAGAACACGATGGCGCAGTGATTGTTCATGTCTTACACAAGATGCTGCTGCACCATGCGTGACCTTCGATAAAATAATTTATTGTAGCAGTACTGTCTCTTTCAAACATACTAACCTTCAATTCCTGTCCTTACTTTTCTTTCCCCAAATACCCAATCACCACACAATCAGCTCTGTAATAGACATTAAGCCATCTGTAAGCTTACAATGACAATTCTTCAAAACTTTTAAGGAACATTGAAATATCTTCGTAGTACGTGTTTAATTATTCTATCCATCTATCCTTGCAGTGTAACGCCAGCCTCAGTAAATATACAGTGCGCAAAGCAGGGACAATACGTGAACTTGCTAGCGCTGTGGCACTGTGTCCTCACATGTTTAATTATTAACAATTCAGATTATTTAAATGAAGTTAAAGTTTTATCTGTATAATATAATCAACACATTTTGCTGCATTTCATCTTAAAAATGATATCATCATCATATGTAAATACGCGCTTTATAAAGTGGTGCAGGTTGTGCAATATTATACAATAACTGTAGTGCAAGTTTACAGTGAGATGATTGTACTTATAAGTACAAACAGTTCTACAAGGTGCACTTGATTGAGTCCGTTATTTCTTGGGATGAAACTGTTTCTGATCCGCGAGGTCCGTACAGGAAAGGCTTTGAAACGTTTTGCCATGGCTGAGGCAGCGTGTGCTTGATACTGTATACCGATAATTCTCTTTCTGATCAGCTGCTGCTATGGAATCCTGTTTATTTATTTATAGTGCCTCAATTTCCCAATATTTTTAAGAGAAACATGATTTGGACAACTTTGGAATGTGCACTTTAAATGACATGCTAGAATCAAAGATAACTCCTAGATTGTTAGCTGATTCAGTAAAATTAATGGTGATTCCAACTGAGTTAAATGATGACAAAATATTGTTGTGGTAAGCGTCATTCCCTCCAACAATTAACATCTGTTTTATCTGTGTTTAAAGATAGGTAGTTCTCTTCCATCCACTCCTTTAATTCACTAACACAACTAATTAAAGACAACATCGGAGAAACTGAATTTGATCTAAAAGAAAAGTATAACTGGGTGTCATCTGCATACGAGTGAAAATTAACTTTATATTTCCTAATGATAGATCCCAGTGGAAGCATGTAAAGTGAAAACAGTAAAGTTACTGTACTGAGCCTTGCAGGACACCTTATTTCAGTTCTGTGTATAATGATGGAGTACTGTCAGCACATTTCTGTACACATTGGAATTGATTTGATAAATAAGAACTAAACCAGGTGAGCACAGTGCCTGTAAGCCCAACGTCATTTTCTAGCATGTGCGGTAAAATAGAATGGTCAGTAATGTCTAATGCTGCACTTAAGTCTAACAACATAATTACAGTGGAGTTTCCTTTATCACAGGATATCATGTCATGCATGCACATTTGGGGATCACCTTACTGGCTCTGATGAGGTAAGCAGTTCCACCCCAAACAAGAGGGGGCGCTGGCACTAACAATATCTTCTCCTTCCTCCTCTGCAGTGTGACAGTAGGGGGCAGTATCACTCCCTTGAACCCTCAGGTACCACGCCAGACACCAGTTAAAAGTGCAATAATTCTTTGTTTTATTATAAAAATTATGTGCACTAAGCACCCTCTACTCCACACTATTCATTAACCAAATACAATACTAAATAATCAATAAACCAATCCACTCCCAGACGCGTTGCCCACCTACCACCCAGCTCAGCTCACCGTCTGGGAGCTCCCACAGTCCTTTTATACTCCCTGACCCGGAAGTGCTCCTGGTCAACAGTCCACAAGTCCTTATTCTTTTCGGGTCAGGGTAAATAGTACTTTATTCTTCACCCCGGAAGCCCGTCGCTCTTCATGCGACAAACTTCCGGGTAGTGCACAAATGAGTCTACTGGCCTTCCGACAGCGACTCCCATTGGTCTCCAGCAGGGCTGCGCATAAAAACTACATAGTCCATGAGGCCCTGCTGGAATTCGAGACCCATCCATGCTCTCAGGAGAGCTCCTCCTGGGGGTGAGGGCTGGAATATGAAGCCGGCCATCCATGACAGCAGCCAGGAAAAGACAACAAAAGATAATGCCTAACTCCGCCCTGATGCCCACAGAAGGTTCCACCCCTTCCAATTCCATCACTATAAAGCCGCTCCACTCCTGGGGCCTCATGTATAAACGGTGCGTATGCACAGAAATGTTGCGTAAGAACTTTTCCACGTTCAAATTGCGATGTATAAAACCTACACTTGGCGTAAAGCCACACACTTTTCCACGGTACCTCATACCTTGTCGTACGCAAGTTCTCCGCTCAGTTTTGCAAACTGGCGGCACCCAGCGTCAAAGCAGTGCTACTGTTCCTGTGTGGTTACTCCTTATTTTCCTGATGCGGCTTTATAAATACAGTGAAACATCTAGATAACCGCATATTGTTTATTAGTGTAATGAATCTGATTGTAATTAACTTGTAACAATATAATGGACCAAGGAACAGCCATAGTATTCCAAATACCATAACTGCTTTAGCGTTGTTACTCTAATTGCACATTCTTCTTCTTTCAGCTGCTCCCGTTAGGAGTTGCCACAGCAGATCATCTTTTTCCATATTACTCTCACTGCACCACTCGGAGTATTTATATCATTGTATCTGAGTGTGAATCACAGCAGCAGCTGATCGGAAAGAGAATTATCGGTATACGGCATTAAACCCACGCTGTCTCGGCCACGGCAAAATGTTTCAAAGCCTTTCCTGTACGGATCTCGCAGTTCAGAAACAGTTTCATCCCAAGAACTATAAACGCACTCAATCAAGTGCTCCTTGTAGAACTGTTTGTACTTATAAGTACAATTACCTCACTGTAAGTTGCACTATAGTTATAATATTACACAACCTGCGCCACTTTATAAAGCACGTATTTACATATGATGACGATATCATTTTTAAGATGAAGTATAGCAAAATATGTTTATTATATTTTACAGAAAAGCCAAGCAAAATGAAACCTTTTATTGGCTAACTAAAAGATTAAAATATGCAAGCTTTCGAGGCAACTCAGGCCCCTTCTTTTTCGAAAGCTTGCATATTGTAATCTTTTTAGTTAGCCAATAAAAGGTGTCAGTTTGATTGGCTTTTTTTCTACATTCATAATGGCTAACACGGCACAACACCCTTATACAGTATTTTACAGATAAAACTTTAACTTCATTTAAATAATCTAAATTCTTCACTGGTACTGGCGTGAAGGATAAAATAATTAAACATGTACTACAAAGATATTTCAATGTTCCTTTAACATTTGAAAGAATCGGCACTCTAAGCTTACAGATGGCTTAACGTCTATTACAGAGCTGATTGTGTGGCGATCCACCATGCATAAGATAACATATTGACATTGGACTTTTTCTGTTGGACATAGAGCCGCCCATGAGCACTGCTGCAATAAATAATTTCATCGAAGGTAGCACATAATCACTGCGCCGTGAAACCCATGTTTAATAACGTGTTTTAACTATCATTAAGAAAGTGATATCACGTATACATCTCAGTATTTTAGTTATTCTGAGAGCTGTAATATCACGAATGTAATGGATTCTGTGTCCAGTTGGAGGAAGAGAGCCAGTTTAAGAAGCACGTAGTGATTCACACACATAGAGCACATAGAAGATCAAATACAAAACAAAGCATTTAACGTGCTATACTTTTTAATTACAATGTGATTTGAGAAACTGGTTAATTAAACAATTTTAAGATGAAGTTTATGATGTTCTACTTTAATGACAAAATAAACTACTTGATTAAAGTGGAAATGTCAAGATTGAAGTTGACATGTCGTGCTTTTTCCCCACTGTTTGCCTTTTGTTTTCTCTGTACCCTAATAAGCTTTCATATGACACTCAGACAGTAGGCTTACAACTCTTCTTTTCACTGCGACTTTGATATGTGACTTCTTTTTTATTTCCGGCATTGGCGACTTTGTGAACATGAGCTTTCAAGTTTCTCCAACACGCTATGTCACTCGATCAACTTCCTTTTGTTGATTATACCACGGTTTAATTAAACAAATAGTATGTTTTCCTTTGCCTCCACTTGGTATTCGCTGAAATTCTTATATTTTCCCCCGTGCTTTTCCCATTGCCTTTCACAGAAGGCTGAGCTTAAGGGTGATTTATATTGATTTGCATATTCAAAGAGGAGTAACTCTGGGAGGAGTTGGGGCGTTACATAAAGCGCATGCACGAGCGTTAGTTTTCACACTGATCGAAATTTATGTAGCGGAAGAACGTGGAAGTTGGTGTACGCACAGATTCCTGCATCTGGATTTTTCTGTGCGTAAGCACATTTCGGCTTTTGTTATAGTGCGAATTCTACGCACGGCGTTATACATGAAGCCCCTGGAAAGTGGTGTCAGATGTCAAACAGACTTCCAAGACTGACAGGCCTTCAGACTGTTTGCTGCCTCATTATTAAGCATTTGCTTTTTCTTTTGTGGTGGAGAAATTAAAAGACAAAGGAAAATAATAGTTGGTATTTCTGAAAGAAAGAAGGAAAACTTTGTAAAAGAGAAGCTTGTAAAGAAGGTGTTTGTTTAATAAAAGACTTTATTTTAACCTGGGACCCTGCTTATAGTAATTGTGTCTAAGTTTGGAGATGTGAGATGATTCCTATAGGCTACATGTTTCAGTGAACTACATATATGTACACTGCCATAAGAAATATTGAATATTGATTAAAACTTGCTGCTGCTTACATTAACAAAAATACAATTGAAATTCAAGTTTTTTTTAATAAACTGAGACCCCAGATTACTTTTTATAGCATTTTATTCTAAAATGTTAAATCGTTGGCAGCTATATTTGAAATTAATTAAATGAAAAATAACAATATCCACTTTGCATTGGGGCATCATAACATTAACTGTTACACAGACATACAGTGGTGTGAAAAACTATTTGCCCCCTTCCTGATTTCTTATTCTTTTGCATGTTTGTCACACAAAATGTTTCTGATCATCAAACAAATTTAACCATTAGTCAAATATAACACAAGTAAACACAAAATGCAGTTTTTAAATGATGGTTTTTATTATTTAGGGAGAAAAAATCCAAACCTACATGGCCCTGTGTGAAAAAGTAATTGCCCCCTTGTTACAAAATAACCTAACTGTGGTGTATCACACCTGAGTTCAATTTCCGTAGCCACCCCCAGGCCTGATTACTGCCACACCTGTTTTAATCAAGAAATCACTTAAATAGGAGCTGCCTGACACAGAGAAGTAGACCAAAAGCACCTCAAAAGCTAGACATCATGCCAAGATCCAAAGAAATTCAGGAACAAATGAGAACAGAAGTAATTGAGATCTATCAGTCTGGTAAAGGTTATAAAGCCATTTCTAAAGCTTTGGGACTCCAGCGAACCACAGTGAGAGCCATTATCCACAAATGGCAAAAACATGGAACAGTGGTGAACCTTCCCAGGAGTGGCCAGTCGACCAAAATTACCCCAAGAGCACAGAGACGACTTATCCGAGAGGTCACAAAAGACCCCAGGACAACGTCTAAAGAACGGCAGGCCTCACTTGCCTCAATTAAGGTCAGTGTTCACGACTCCACCATAAGAAAGAGACTGGGCAAAAACGGCCTGCATGGCAGATTTCCAAGACGCAAACCACTGTTAAGCAAAAAGAACATTAGGGCTCGTCTCAATTTTGCTAAGAAACATTTCAATGATTGCCAAGACTTTTGGGAAAATACCTTGTGGACTGATGAGACAAAAGTTGAACTTTTGGAAGGCAAATGTCTCGTTACATCTGGCGTAAAAGGAACACAGCATTTCAGAAAAAGAACATCATACCAACAGTAAAATATGGTGGTGGTAGTGTGATGGTCTGGGGTTGTTTTGCTGCTTCAGGACCTGGAAGGCTTGCTGTGATAGATGGAACCATGAATTCTACTGTCTACCAAAAATCCTGAAGGAGAATGTCCGTCCATCTGTTCGTCAACTCAAGCTGAAGCGATCTTGGGTGCTGCAACAGGACAATGACCCAAAACACACCAGCAAATCCACCTCTGAATGGCTGAAGAAAAACAAAATGAAGACTTTGGAGTGGCCTAGTCAAAGTCCTGACCTGAATCCAATTGAGATGCTATGGCATGACCTTAAAAAGGCGGTTCATGCTAGAAAACCCTCAAATAAAGCTGAATTACAACAATTCTGCAAAGATGAGTGGGCCAAAATTCCTCCAGAGCGCTGTAAAAGACTCATTGCAAGTTATCGCAAACGCTTGATTGCAGTTATTGCTGCTAAGGGTGGCCCAACCAGTTATTAGGTTCAGGGGCAATTACTTTTCACACAGGGCCATGTAGGTTTGGATTTTTTTTCTCCCTAAATAATAAAACCATCATTTAAAAACTGCATTTTGTGTTTACTTGTGTTATATTTGACTAATGGTCAAATGTGTTTGATGATCAGAAACATTTTGTGTGACAAACATGCAAAAGAATAAGAAATCAGGAAGGGGGCAAATAGTTTTTCACACCACTGTATCCCATCTTGAAATAAATTATTGGGTCTCCACTTTTATTAAACAGCAAGGACATGAGATTCAAGCATCCTGAACTGTAGAAGGCTTTCCATAGTGGGTGATGTATTTTGCTTTTTCTCAGTACAGTTTATTTGTAGTTACATTATATAGCTCTGGAATTATAAAGCCGACATCAGTGCTTCTGCCTTTAGTTTACACCAGAGGCCTTTTTTAAATTGTCACACTGGAAAGAATTCACCACAAGGGAGTGCTTATGCCTTAATATTTACTGCCTTTGCATTTAACCTTGGAAAAATATACCATTAACCAAATGCTATTTTGAAGCCAAAACCAGCAAGAGATCACATATCTGGAGGGTCCATATTTCTAGTTATTATGCACAACTACAAAATATGGTGCCTAGTGATTGTTGTGCAACTTTTATACCACATTCCAAAATTATTCACCTCATATTACAGTTGGTCTCTGTTACCTTTCAGCTCTTTGATGGGGTAGATATGCCTGAGTGGTGCTATCTCACAGCTCCAGGGTCCTAGGTTCTATTCCAGGCTTGGGCTCTGTCTATGAAGCCTTTGCATGTTCTCCCTTTGGCCTCACGGGATTTTCTGGTCACATTCCAAAGATGTTACATTTGAGTTTGCTTTTTTTTTTTTTTTGCTTTGCTTGTGGCAGAAAAACATAAGGGCCGTAGGCCACAAAAAAACAAAAAGCGCGAACATCCCTTATTGCAGTTCTGGGAACACACTGGATTGCTTTAAACCCCAGGCAGCCAAGGTCCAAACTCAAAAAGGCAGGCTTTAGGCCATCTAGACCCAAACATGAGGCTAAGACATCTTTAAAATTCAAAGCCTCATGCCTCAACTGAAAACATCTAGTCCCCAGACAAACAAAAGTTCCTTTATTTTTTAAGGATTTATTCAAAGGATTCAAAAAATACAAGAAAGGCAAGGTGGAACAAAAAAGCAACTATAGGTCTCAAAACAAAAACAGTACTTTTTAAGCAAAGCCGGGGTCAAATCCAGGAAATTCAAATATTAAAGGATTCATCACCCAAAAGACAGGACATGAAAAAGAAAATGCAGTGTAACACTCCGTTAAATAACCATACCGCAGGTGCCATGATCATACACTGCCACCATTAGAGCAATGGCAACAATAACGGGTGACCAACACTACTCCCTACTGATCTCAAACCAGAATCCAAAAAAACACCCCAAATGACAATAAATGAAGATATCTCTATATACTGGAAAACAGAAAGAAATAATACAAGTCCAAATACCTGTTTACAGAACCACCAGGCACACTCCCAGATAAACTTATGAATGTTACCCCTGATGTATAATACAAGAAAAGGTGATAATGATAGAAAATGACTGAACGTTTAACCATCAACAAACTGTGGTAAATGGATTTAGTCCATATAGATGACACTGCAGAAAACCAGTCTGATTTATGAAAAATGTATGATAAGATGGGTGGCAGGTGGTTAAACGTAGCATGAATGAAGTACTGGTAGACATCTTCCAGCTTTATTTACGCCCCCTCACTGCATTGTTTCCTACCAGATATTTCACAGGTTAGAATTCACCAGGATGTCATGAAAAATGAAGATGTCATCAAGTTTATGTTCTTCGTCCTCCCGGTCTTCTTCCTTTAACTTAACCTGCACCCATTTCATTGTTCTACTCATTCTTTTCCAAGAAAGCTTCTTGGAAAGCTCCACCCATTCGTTTTCTTGGCCATTTCCATTGGACCCTGCTGAGCAGCCAGACCTCTGACTTGTGTTGCATCTGTAAGGGTGCTTTCTCACTTAGCCTTGCTCTGCTCACTAGGTGTTATTTAATACAGGCAGGCACCTACACTGAACACACAGAGCAAGAGGTTTAAGGAAGCTCTTGTAAACTTATCATAGGGTTCCAAATTAGGATCCAATTTTTCAGCCAAAAGATATGGCCTCATGGTCTTGCTGTCTATAGTAAGCACCCATTCTACCCAGCTACACATATGAGCATTGCAAATAATTTGTATTTTTGTGCCCACTGGGAGAGTCCTTCTTGGCCCATAACCACTCATTACAGAAGCCTGTGCCGATTTTGATGGTGAAACATTAAAGGGGGAAAGCCAGTGTTATTGTGATAGTCTTACCAAGACCCTTTAAATCCATGAAAGAATAAAACAGGACCTTTTCATGCCAATATCTCATGGCTAGTTCAATAAAGCCATTTTTTGGTTATGTACTGTATGCTCTATTTGTTATGCCGAATCCATACTTATTTTAGCTCCTGTCAAAGTTATTAGAATTCTCAACCCTTGTAACTCTGTATCCTGAAGGGTCAGCTGTGAATGAAAACGAGTGATTCTTCGAGATCCAGTAGCACTGTGGTGGACTAAGAAGTGTGTTGTGCAGAATATATTTTGGCCGATAGAGAAAATGAGAACCTGCTAATCATTTTCCTGAGGTTTAATTTGTGCTTAAATGAATACCTTCTTTTGTTTCACAAAATTACACATTTATAATAAATGTATATTTTAAGTGAGAGGCGAACACTCCTTCATATGTGGCTTTTTCAGTGTTTCTCTGTGGTGTTATTTATTTATGCTTCAGGAAAATCTTTTCTGAAAATGTGAGACCTCGCAGGCTTTCACAGCTGAGAATAATAGAGTTCTGCAACAGCTGCAAAACAGGACTACCCCATAACCATCAGATAATGTCTGGTACTTGGGATTTAATATTCATTACTTACACATTTATAGCTGCTGTCTGATACTGTCAACTTAATATAAAGTGGATTTACAGTTTTTTTGCTGTCATCTGGGTCATATTTATTTAAATTATGGAATCCCAAGATAAGTTAATTTGGGAGCCAAATATCATATAACATTCATACTATAGGTGCTTTAGTGCTGATTTCTGAAAGACCATAAATATCCGTGTCATTGTATAGATGACAGGCCAGCAATATATTTAACATTATTAATAGACCGCATTTATTTCACAGTTAAGGCAGAACATGCATCTTCAAATGTAAGAATTCCTGTAGTGTAGTTTCTGCATTGAAACATTACATTTAATTTATGGGTAATATAACATGAAGCAATGATTCATAGAGTCAAAGTCAACCTTCCCAGTTTTACAAATGGAAAAATAAAATCTCAATTCATATTTTAAATAAGATTTAACACATTGCATTACTTTTAGGTACTGCTTTCACCTCATAAATATGTGACATTTAGTTACTTTTTAAGTGTTTTATTGTTCTGTCCCTTTTATAAAGCACTTTGAGACAGTTCTCTTCATGATACACACCCACACATGACATCGCTACATACTTGGTTTAACTTTTAGACTTTCTCAATAGTAATAAATGCAATGATGTATGTATATAAAAATGTGTGTAACTGACCAGAGATTAACAACACAGACCTGAACACAAGAGCACTGACAGATTTGCTGTGGACTCAGAAAGTATTCAGACCCTTTCACTTTCTGCACACATTACTGTGTTGTAAATTGGACATTTTTGCCCAGTAATCTACACACAATACTCTGTAATAACAAAGTAAAAACATGTTTTCTGAAAGGCTTGCAGATTTGTTAGAAATCAAATCATGTACGTATTTAAATAAATATTTGGAGTGTGGCACTCCAGACTGTGCTCAGGTCCATCATTTTAGCTTTAATTCTCCTTGAGTTGTATCTAAAACTTAATTGGAGTCCACCTCTGGTAAATTCAATTGATTGGACATCATTTAGAAAGCACACACCTCTGTACAGAAAGTCCCACAATCCACACTGCGTGTCAGGACAAAAGCCAAGTCATAAAGCCCAATTAGCTCTCTGTAGACCTCTGTGATCAAATTGTGTGAGGCAGAGATCAGAGAAAGGGAATTAACCTTTCTAAAGCTTTGAGTGTTCCCAGGAGAACGATGGCCTCAATAATTTTCACATGGAAAAGATTGTAAGCACCAGGGGCCTCATGTATAAACGATGCGTACGCACAGAAATGTTACGTAAGAACTTTTCCACGTTCAAACCGCGATGTTTAAAACCTACACTTGGCATAAAGTCACGCACTTTTCCACGGTACCTCATACCTTGTCGTACGCAAGTTCTCCGCTTGGTTTTACAGACTGGCGGCACCCAGCGTCAAAGCAGTGCTACTGTCCCTGTGTGGTTACACCTTATTTTCCTGCTTTATAAATACACTGAAACTAACCACATATTGTTTATTAGTGTAATGAATCTGATTGTAATTAACTTGTAACAATATAATGGACCAAGGAACAGCCATAGTATTCCAAATACCATAACTGCTTTAGCGTTGTTACTCTCACTTCTCCTTCTTCTTCTTCTTCTTCTTCTTCTTTCAGCTCCTCCCATTAGGAGTTGCCACAGCGGATCATCTTTTTCCATATTACTCTCACTGCACCACTCAGAGTATTTATATTACTGTATCTGAGTGTGAATCACAGCAGCAGCTGATCGGAAAGGGAATTATCAGTATACAGCTTCAAGGACACGCTGTGTCAGTGTGGTGTTAAGGGTCCACAGCTCACTGAGCACAGGCCATTTTTAATAAATAATCGATGTGCTCGCGGCTTAGCGAGGGCGTTAGGCCATAGTGGGCCGCGGGACGATCCGTAGGGTGTGGGCATTTCTCACCTAGTGCACAGGTGAGGAACTGCCCACATTCATGATTGTCCCGTGGCTAATGCTGCAGCTGCTGTGGCCCTCGTCATTTTAAAAAGAAGCGCGAGTCGGTTTTAGGGAGGTGTAAAAACGATCGGAGAGAAAAAGGAAAGGAAAGAGAGGACGGAGGTTACAGGGAGCGAGTGTGGAAGCAGGCGGTGCCGGAGAGACAGACACGCGGTGCGTGCATGTGGTGAGCACGCGATCAAGCGCTCGTGGGCAGCTGTATGGAAGCTGGGTGTTAGGCCAACACCTAGACGTTTGAGTTGAGGTTGCTCCCGCTGAGTGAGCAGGTAGCGGGAGTGCCTAGAGGAAAGCGACGGGCCGCAGAGAGGCCATGGAAAGGCAGCGGAAGTCGGGAGACTTGGTGCTGGAATGCCCAACGTGGGCGACCTGGCCGTTGGTTGGAAACCAAGTTCTCCGAGACTGGGATGAGTGCCATACCGAAGCCAGGGTTCGGGAGGTCTCCAGTCTCGTGCGTGTGTTGTAGGAGGGCAGCTGCAGAGAGCGTCTTGCCTGCTGCTTGGCCCAAACGGGATTAGCAGGTGAGACGCTAACAGAAGAGCACCGGATTTGTTTGATGGTTTTTAAGACTGCTTCCTGATCATTTTAACCTCTGGTTTTAAAGGATTGTTTTTCTATTGATTTTAACCTCCTCGTTTTCATTTAATGGATTATTTATTTATTTATTGAAGAACTTGGAGTACTGCACTATTTATGAACACTGTTTTTGTTTTGTTGATTTTTAATAAAAGCACTGTTGCACTTTTTGCACCACCCCTTGCTCAAGTGTTTATTTGCCTCCACTGACTAGCTCACTCGGTAACATTATCGACGGTGTTGGGTTCATGTGCTTCCAACAGCAAAGGGAGTGTGGAGCCAGAACCCACATCGTCACAGTCAGCCACTGCAAAACGTTTTAAAGCCTTTCCTGTACGGACCTCGCGGTTCAGAAACAGTTTCATCCCAAGAACTTTAAATGCACTCAATCAATTGCTCCTTGTAGAACTGTTTGTACTTATAAGTACCATCACCCCACTGTAAACTTGCACTACAGTTATAATATTGCACAACCTGCACCACTTTATTAAGCGCGTATTTACATATGATGATGATATCATTTTAAGATGAAATGCAGCAAAATATGTTTATTAAATTATACAGATAAAACTTTAACTTCGTTTAAATAATCTATATTCTTCACTGGGAGTGTCATGAAGGATAGAATAATTAAACATGTACTACGAAGATATTTCAATGTTCCTTAAACGTTTTGAAGAATCGGCGCTAAGCTTACAGATCGCTTAACGTCTATTACAGAGCTGATTGTGTGGCGATCGGTTACTTGGGGAAAGAAAAGCAAGAACTGCACTGGCAGCTACGCCAATATATATTGAATATAAAGCAGAAAGAGAAAATAACACAGCTAAAAACGCAGCAACAAATTTCAGCAAAAGTTAAATGCTTGTGTCATGAGCATGAGGCGGCTATGCAGTGTCTGCAACGGACGTTGCCATCCACCGTGCATAAGCTACCTTACTGACATTGGCGGGCTAAGGAGCCACCATTCTTCTGCTGCCCAGTGCCACCACAAGCCTACAGCGCCCTGAGTACTGCTGCAATAAATTATTTCATCGAAGTGAAACCCATGTTTAATAACGTGCTTTAACTCCTATCATCATAAAAATGATATCACGTATACATCTCAGTATTTTAGTTATTCAGAGAGCTGTAATATCACGAATGTAATGGACTCTGTGTCCAGTTGGAGGAAGAAGCAAGTAGTGATTCACACACATAGAGCACATAGAAGATCACATACAAAACAAAGCATTTAACGTGCTACTTTAATTACGATGTGATTTGAGAAACTGGTTAATTAAACGATTTTAAGATGAAGTTTATGATGTTCTACTTTAATGACAAAATAAACTACGTGATTAAAGTGGAAATGTCGAGATTGAAGTGGACATTTCGTGCTTTTTCCCCACCGTGTGCCTTTTTTCTCTGTACCCTAATAAGCTTTCATATGACACTCAGACAGTGGGCTACAACTCTTCTTTTCACGGCGACTTTGATATGTGACTTCTTTTTTATTTCCGGCACTGTGCAATTTTGTGAATGTGAGCTTTCAAGTTTCTCCAACACGCTATGTCACTCAATCAACTTCCTTTTGTTGATTATACCCTGGTTTATTTGAACAAATAGTATGTTTTTCTTTTGCCTCCACTTGGTATTCGTTGAAATTCTTATATTTTCCCCCGTGCTTTTCCCATTGTCTTTTCACAGAAGGCTCAGTTTAAGGGCGATTTATATTCATTTGCATATTCAAAGAGGCGTAATTCTGGGAGGAGTTGGGGCGTTACATAAAGTGCGTGCACGAGCGTTACTTTCACGCTGATCGGGATTTATGTAGCGGAAGAACGTGGAAGTTGGAGTACGCACAGATTCCTGCATCTGGATTTTTCTGTGCGTAAGCACATTTCGGCTTTTGTGCTTACGCCATGTTATAGTGCGAGTTCTACGCACGGCATTATACACGAGGCCCCAGGACTCTTCCTAGAGTTGGCTGTCTGACCAAACTGAGTAACTGGGCAAGAGGGATTTTGGTCAGGTAGGTTACCCAGAATTCAATGGTCGCCTTCACAGAGCTTCAGAAGTCTTCTAGTAAAAGGGATATCCTCTCAGAAGGATGATTATCTAACTAGCAATTCATCGATCAAGTGTTTATGGTAGAGAGTTGTTAGATGGAAGCCACTCTTGAGTAAAAGTTTGACAAACAGCATCTGGTCTGATGAAACAGAAATTGAACTCTTTGCTCAGAACTCCAAGCACCATGTCTGGTGAAGATCAGGCCCTGATCACCTTCTGCCTAATAACATCCCTACTGTAGCATCATACTATGGGGGTGCTTCATACCAGCTGGAACAGGGAGGCTATTCAGGAGTGAAGGAAGGATGACTGCAGCCCAAAGCATAGAGGTTCTTGAAGAAAACTTGCTCTAACGATTCACCTTTTAGCATGACACTTACCAGAAGCATGCAGCCAAGGTAATGCTGGAGTGACTTTGTGACAAGTTTCTGACTGTTCTTCAGTGGCCCAAACAAATCACACAATTAATCCCATGGAACATCTGTGGAGTGACACAAATATAGCAGTTTACAGATGTTTTACATCAAATCTAATGAAGGAGGTCAGGATCTGCCAGGAAGAATGGAATAAACTATCCAAATCCAGGTGCTCAAAGCTTGTAGGGACTTATCCAAGAAGACCTAAAGCTGTAATTGCTGCCAAGGGGACCTCTACAAGGTACTGAATTACTTACATGAATGAGATATTTTAGTTTTTGATTTCTAATAAATTTAGAAATCTTTCTGAAAACATGTTTTCACTTTGTCATTATGGGCTAGTGAGTGTAGACTGATGGGCAAAAATGGCAAATATATCTATTTGAGATTAAATCTATAACACAATAAAGGGTGCAGAAAGTGAAAAGAGTCTGAATACTTTCTTCTTACAGTACTTGTATTTACTTAGAAGATGCTTTTATCCAAAGCAACTTACAAAAGCAGTCAAACATTATCAGTTAATACAAGCCTGGAAACCATTTTGAAACATATCTTTGTACTTTTCTTCATTTTACCAAGTCTTTAGATCCCAGCACCAAGATTCAATGGTATGGGACCTCTGCCTTGTTTTAAGAGTATATGCAAGTCATTCAAGGCATACAATCATAACGATAAAGTTACATTTCAATATGCATGCAGATTCTGAACCTTTGCTAATGACATGCTTCTGTGTGAATTTCATTAAAAAGGTACTGATTTTCATGTCCTCCTTGATAAAAAGGAAAAAAACTATTTAAAATCTTTCTCTCTGTTTACGTACATTACGTCACTATCTATTGTCTAGCGATTCTTGTATCTTAGGGGCCATCTGGTCAGCGTTTATGTGATCTCTCTTTATTAGAGCAGGTTCTGTCTAAGGACTTGACATTAGGCTGATTGTAAACAGCAAATTCCTCTGCAATAAGAATGTTCGGTTTTGTGTTGGAAAGTGTGCCCAGTGGTTTTGTATCTGGCTACCTGCTTTGTATCACTGTTATAAAAACAGGCTCTCAAGGCTCCTTGCTGAAAAAAGTATATATAGAAAATGAACTAGCTGAAGGATGAATCAATATATGTTTTGTTTTTTAAAATGATATAAAATGGAATGAAAAATCAAAGGATTATAATTTGTTAGGCCAACCATGATAAAAGCCATCGGCAGCCATCAGGAACTGCCAGTTATGACCAGGAGAGCCAGAGCAATGTTGTGTTCTGCTAGTTCCTTCAAGCTCCAACAAGAGTGCATCAAAACCTTATTTTGATGAGATACATCTTTATTTTCCTTATTTTTCTCTTTTGTTTTGTTAATTCTCACAATAAATGGAAATTTCCATTCTGGAGCCCCAAACTTTTCTAGTCTCCATTGTCCTTACATATGACAGCTTAAAATAATGAAATGAAAAAGAAATAGCTTTGAATGCCATACATTGTAGAAATCAGAAATCAAGCCTCTTAGGAATGACTTTCTGAACTGAAGACAGGACACTTGGCCAACGGATGAAAAAGGAGAGGCAACGAATTTCAGAAAGGCAATCCCATGAGACTTTAGTTTCCTGTTAATAATTTGTGCTGATTATTCTGGAAGTATATATCTTCTTATTTAATACTCTTCTGTGGCTGTCCATTTGTCTGTCCAGGATTTTAAATCACCTGTAGCTTGCAAACCGTTTGACCTGTTGACCTGAAATTTGGTACACATATACTACGTGACCTTTACTATCCGCTTATGGGATGATGATTGACCTCCAAGGTTATTCCTCTTTTTATTTTTATTTTATTGTATAATCAACTCTTGGCAGCGGCCAGCAACGTGACGCCTGTGCACAGGTGCCATTCTCATTCCCTACCACCTTCGCCGTCACTTCCCCTGCCTCTTCATATCTTAAATTACTCTTGAGGCAGATTGAAGACTTAAGTGCCAGCTTAAGTGAAAAATTTTAAAAAATGTACTAAGTAATTACAACACAAACACTGACTTAAACAGTTTTAACATGAAAAGATGCCGACAAAAGAAGAGAAGAAGCGGGCCGCTAGAGTGGAGAAAAGAAGATCTGCTCAGGAAACAGCAAGTGCATCAACCTCTGAGCAAATGAATGGTAAACGTACAGAGAAAGAGGATGAAAACTAAGAATACTCAAGTAAAATGTATTCACTGCACGATATTGTTCACTGCGCCGTTACTGGTACATATATATATATATATATATAGATATATATAGATATATATATATATATATCTATACTAATAAAAGGCAAAGCCCTCACTTACTCACTGACTCACTCACTCACTGACTCATCACTAATTCTCCAACTTCCCGTGTGGGTGGAAGGCTGAAATTTGGCAGGTTCATTCCTTACAGCTTCCTTACAAAAGTTGGGCAGGTTTTATATCGAAATTCTACGCGTAATGGTCATAACTGGAAACTGTTTTCTCCATTTACTGTAATGGAGATGAGCTTGAACGCCGTGGGGAGTTTCGTGTGACATCATCACGCCTCCCACGTAATCACGCAGTACATAGAAAACCAGGAAGACCTCAAAAGCGCTGAAGAAAACATGCATTATATAATTGAGAAGGCAGCGAAACAATAAGAAGCGGCGAAAGTGACATATACAACCATATTCATGAGTTCTGCTACTGAAACAAAGCACGATGTAAACCTACACTTTAAATTAAGTTCATAGACAGGCTGCGCTGGCGCTTGTAATTTAGTGCCTGCCCATATAAGGCCGTCCGTCAGCGGCAATCCAATAGCAAACTGCCACTAAATATTCACGGGTGAAGGACTGTGCTTATGGAGAGGAAGATGAGATGGTCAGGGTGGTGTTTGACACAAACTCAGCAAACTGCGAGAGAAAGTTTTAAGTGCCAGGACTAAGGTAACATTAAATACAGCCATGGACATAGCACGAGATGGCACCAGCACAGCTGGGAACCTTCGATGCATGTACACCGAGTGGCTCACGTGAACTGACGAGTGCACAGATAAAAGCAACAGTTCCAAAGAGCGCTGAACAAAACCGAATTACACAATTGAAAAGGCAGCAAAAATATGAAGCGTCCATACATACAAGCATATTCATAAATCCAACTACTGCGGAAACAAAGCACACGTTGGAAAAAGTCAATGTCCAGCTAAAGGAAGACAGTGTAAAAAAAACCCGTGCATGCAGTGTGTCAGGTCTCAGATAAAGAAGAAGACGAGCTGTTTATTGATGCAGTAAGAAACGAATCGATGAATGAAACCTGTCATCTTTACAACGATTGACAAACACGGAATGTAACTTGAACACAACACATCCTACAAATACGAACCTGATTGAAAGAAATAATGATAATCAAATCCTTGATGACAGCAACACTCAGTAACACTCACAAAACAAATACTGTATATTGACAGTCATGTTACGTTATTTTAAAATGTTCCCTTTTCTTTTCTAGCTTTTTAACACACTACTTCTCATGCGATCGCGGGTATATATATATATGTATATATATATAACCCGATCTACATACTCGAATAATGGATACTTTATTCGCCATCAATGATTGTTTTGGTAAAGCCATACTCAGTGTATTCATTAGATGAGCGGTAAAAAGTAAGAGCGAGGGAGGATGACTTATTGAGGCATGCAGGCTGTAGTGCGCGTCAACTCTATCTGAATTGCGCGATCACATTTGAAAAATATATCTTTTCAAGTTCTATTTAGTCCATATGTGTCAAACTCAAGGGTCGGGCCACATCCGCCCGGCGTGTAATTATATCCGGCCCGAGATCATTTTATATACTGTATTATTGTTATTAATGGCCCGGTATATGAAGCGCTGGTAACACAATAAACTACAGATCCCATAATGCAGCGCTTCAGCTGCCTTGCTAACACTTACCGTTAATCAAGTCTAGCTTATGATGCTGCAAGTTATTGCGAAGCTAGCTCACACGATGCTGAAGAGAAAAGTTGATTCTGAAAATAGAGCCTTTAAAACCGATGGGAGGCTGAGTATATGTTTACTGAACCCGTGTGTCTCATTTGTGGAGCTAATGTGGCTGTAATTACAGAATTTAATCTAAGACGGCACTATGAGACAAAACATCAGGGTAACCTGAATGCAATGCAGAAGATACAGAAAGCAGAATAATTAAATAAGAATCTGACACTTCAGCGGACGTTTTACCGTGCACAATCACAAAGTGATTTCAATTGAAGCTGCTTTTATGGGAGACACAACCACTTGCCCCACTTTCCCTGTTGCCAAGTAATGTTAAACCAAGTCGTCACTACGGTGTTCCCAAACACGCACTTTGCTGATAAACTGAGCGCACTGAGTTTGCACGGCGCTTTGGTGACTTTGAAGAACAAAAAAAGTCCGTCTACATGCGGCTCGAACCTTGTGCATGTTTGGTAGCACATATCTGTGTGAGAAGCTCTTCTCAGTGATAAAGACTAACAAAACAGCACACAGGAGTCGCCTCACTGATGAGCACCTGCAATCCATCCTGAGAATCTCCACAACACAGAACCTCACACCAAACAGAAACGAACCTGTGCCAAAAAAGATGCCAGGCGTCCAGCTCTAAAATGACATATGAGCAAAGACAACTGAATGATTTGATTTGTTATTGCTGAAAGGAACACATGTTATTTATATTTCCAGGTTTTGTTATGCAGCATGTTCATATTTGAATTTGTATAATTTTGACAGGATATATTTTTATGGAGAGCAAAATCTTTTGGGATATTTAAAATCTAAGTTTATTTTTTTATATAAAATTACATAAGAGTAAAGAAATTTGAATGTTTGTTCTTTTAATGTTTACTTTATTTCTAACTTGTATAATTTAGACAGGATATATTTTTATGGAGAGCAAAATATTATAAGTTGTTTAAGGTTTGAGTTGATTTATTCAGGAATAATATTCCTGTCTGTTTTACCATTCCTACCAAAGATATTTCTGTCGACTAAATAAAAATTCCTTCTATTTAAAATTTAAATAGAACTTGAACAAATACGATAGTTCATAATATCTACGCAGACTTGCACGTAAGGGCGGATGTCATCCGTTTTAACAAACAGCGTATTGCACTGATATGAAATAGCTGTGTGTGTATATATATAGATATGTATGTATATGTATATATATGTTTATATATGTGTGTGTGTATGTATATATATATATGTATTTGTGTGTATATATGTGTGTGTGTATATATATGTGTATATGTATAGATATGTATATATATATGTTTGTGTGTGTGTGTGTAAATATATATATATATATATATTTATATATATATATATATATATATATGACAACAACACTCATCACTCACAACAGTGACAAAACAATTACATTGACAATCATGTTGCGTTATTTTCAAAATGTTTCCTTTTCTTTTCATTGCTTCTTTAACACACTACTTCTCGCTGCAAAGCTGGTATTTTGCTAGTATATATATATATATATATATATATATATGTGTATATATATATATATATATATAGATATACATATATATATACACTGTATAAATAAAGTAATATTTTAGAAAAACTCCCCATGAGTGATTACACACACTTTGTTTCTTTATTTGTATAGACATGTTGAGCATAATGAAATGCCGAACTGACATTACCAGAATTGCATTATTTGATTAGGGTTTAACAACAGGACTGTGCTTTGATTTGGTTAAAGTTTAATAACTGATTGGGGCAAAGAAAAAAAGAAACAGCTGTTTAAGAGATATATTTCAGCGCTAACTGTAAAGCATACAAGAGCATGAGAGCAGCCATTCTAAGGATAATAGAGAAGCTAACAAGCAGACAGAAATCTTACAGAAAAGACAAAAGATGACCCAAAGAGCTTCTTTCAGTATTTTAGTAGCAAAAGAACAATCAATGAGGTGAAGCTTGTGAAGCCTGAAAACCATGAGGACTGATTGAGATCATTTATGTTGGGTAGAATGCCTAGAGGGGGCTGGGTGTTCTTGTGGCCTTGGAACCCTTGCAGATTTTGTTTTTTTCTCCAGTCATCTGGAGTTTTTTTTTTGTTTTTGTTTGTTTTTTCTGTCATCCCTGGCCATCGGACCTTACTTTTACTCTATGTTAATTAGTATTGCCTAATTTTATTTTATATTTTCTCTTTCTTCATCCTGTAAAGCAGTTGGAGCTACATCATTAGTATGAAAATGTGCTATATACGTAAATAAATATTGTTGTTGTTATTGTTGTTGAATAGTATTAGGAAAGGAAAGGTGAGCTAAGATATACAAATGATGCAATAGTGAATGATTGAATCTTGCGTTTGTCTGAAGTCTTCACATGTGGGGAAGTAAATAACCTCCGAGCAGTAACAGGCACTGCTAAGGAGGTACTGAGTGATTTGGAAATTGTAGAGGGAGAAGTGCTGTTCAGAATAAGTAAACTGAAATCAAACAAATCACCAGGACCAGATAATATTTATTCTTGAGTTCGTAAGGAGGTTAGTGAATGCATATAATGTATATATAATCTCTTGTCCAATATTTGTTAAAAATCTTTGCACACTGGGGAAATTCCTTTTGATTGGAAAATAGTAAATATTATCCTGTTTGTATAAAAAGAATGATTGGCCTGATGCAAGTAACTACAGGCCTTTAAACTTAATGTGCATCACAAGTAAATTAATAGAAGAAATTATTAAGGAAAAGACTGTGCACACATGGCAAGAACAAGTGTGTTATGGCACTTTTCCACTGCATAGTACGGCACGACACAGTTCAGTTCAGCTCACTTTTGGGGGGTTTTCCACCTGGAACAGTACCTGGTACCTGGTCCTTTTTTAGTACCACCTCAGCCGAGGTTCCAAGCGCGCCGAACCGTTACCAAAATGTGACGTGTAAACTGCTGGTCACTGATTGGCCAGAGAAAATCGTCATTACTGCGTCACTGACTATTCTTTTCTTTAAAGGTACACACACGCGGAAGTTTGTGTCCCGTCTCTCCATCGCTCGTCGCAGTTTGTTGCATAAGTGGATGAATGTTTCTTCAGACATTCGAAAGTTCTCCAGCCACTGAGTGTTTGTAAAACCGGGAACAATCACATCCCACCACTCTGAAGCACGGTTAAATGTCCAAACAGATGGTCTGTTGCGGCGACTTTTTTGCAAAATGTGGAAGATCTGTAATATACAGAATCAGCATTTTAATGTTACACTGGCAGTTAAGTTCATTTTATGCTTTGCAACAGTGATAAAAGTTAGCTAGTGATGTGCTTTTTTTAGATGCTTACCCTTGCGCGTCGTCGAGCTAAAGTGTTGTCGTTGTCGCGTGTTGTTGTAAAGTTCCACGGTGTCACGGCAGTAGAGGCGCAACTATAACGACACGCGTGAATAATCCGCCCACTCTAAAGCGGTACTATACTGCAGTCGAAACGCAAACCGAGCCGAACTGAGCCGAACCAAGGTGAGCTGTACTGAACCGTGCTGTGCCGTACTATGCAGTGGAAAAGTGCCTTTAGTGAACAGTCTACATGACTTTAGATAGGGCTCTCATGTTTTACTAATTTTCTGGAATTCAATGAGGAAACAACTAAAAGATATCATCAGGAAGGTGCATGTGATATTCATCTTGATTCTCAGAAAGCTTTTGATATCCTTATGAAAGGGATTTAGCCGAGTTGTAGTGGACTCGTCACTATCAACTTCCAGACAGTGTTCTGAAGCCATTAAGAAGGCCAACAGAATGTTAGGTTATATAGCGCCCTGATGTGTGGAGTACAAGTCCAAAAAAGTTATGCTCAATGTTTATAATGCAATGGTTAGACCTCACCTGGAGAACTGTGTACAGTTTTGGTCTCCAGGCTACAAAAATGACATGGCAGTGCTAGAAAATGTCCAGAGAAGAGTGACTAGGCTGATTCCAAGACTGAAAGGTAAGAGTTGTGAGGAGAGATTGAAGGAGTTGAACCTTTTCAGTTTAAACAAACAGAGGTGGCTAGGATTGGCTCCAGCAGACCCCTGTGACCCTGTGTTCAGATTCAGCGGGTTGGAAAATGGATGGATAGAGGTTAAGAGGGGACTTGAGTGAAGTTTTTAAAATTATGCAAGGAATTAGTACAGTGGATCCAAGGTGTTACTTTAACATTTTTGTAATGTTCTGTTGATGAATATTTGACTAATATGTTGATGTGAAATTCATTTGTATGGTCTATTCTTTGAATTCACATATTTGTACATTAATTTTTTTACTGGGTGTTTTACATTTTTGTTTTGTATTAGAATAAAAAGGAGAGATGACTCAGTGCTTACAGGGTGGGCATAATGTTGCCTTACAGAGAGAAGATATAAACGAGACAATAATGCAGTGATAGGGTCTTCTTCTTTTCCATTTAAGAATGACTTAAGCCTGCTGTGAGTCTGCTTCTGCTGTAACTAAGAAATGAGCCACCTGGACAGAGAATGAAGTCCAGCTTTTATACCTTTTGTAGTACACCTGCCTATTCTTCTGGTTATAATAATGGATACTTATGTTATATTGCAAAAAGGAACAGTTTTCTTGTACTGCTAATATGCCTGTGGATTTTCACCAGAGGAATTAAGAGCTCTTTACTTAATTCCAGATCAACAGAGGTGTGAGGGGACACCCTCAATAGATAGTCTGTGCATACTACAGTCGGGTGAAACAGCTATATTTGAACAACAGTGTACCCTAATGGCTGTAGGCCCAACTGCCTAGTGGCAACACTATGACTGACGATCCTCAAGCCTTGTAAGCAGAAATGTAAACAGACAAGTGAAAGCACTATGTAATACTATAATTTGGACAATATGTTTCCACATTGCAAAGAACCTAAGTTTAGTGTAAATGTGAAAAGAAAAGCATTTTCTACAATATTACACCATCCATTTTCTGAGTCCACTTGTTTTAATATGTGGCTGTGGGTAGATGCATCCTATTTGGCCAAAGGCTTGGAACCAGCCTATATAAGGCACCCACCTATTAATTTAGAGTCACCATATTGCAAGTTATTTTGGTTGCTGGTGATTTGTATTATCTGGATAAATCGATATATCTGGATTGGGTAACATGCAGACTTCACACTGACAGTGACTGGACTGGGAACAGAACCTGCAAATGCAATGCCTTCCTGTCTGAACAAAAGCACTAAGAAAGAGAGCACAGCTAAGCCATCAACTTAGCTACAAAACATTTTATTAAGTTTTTAATGGATTTGCAAAACTACAGTCGTGGCTATGTTTTGAGAATGACACAAATATTAATTTTCACAAAGTATGCCACCTCAGTTTTTAGGATAGCATTTTGCATATACTCCAGAATGTTATGAAGAGTGATCAGATGAATTGCAATTAATTGCAGAGTCCCTCATTGTCATGAAATAAACTTAATCCCAAAAAAAAAACATTCCACTGCATTTCATTGCTTTACGCAAAAAGGGCTTCATAGGCAAGGATATTGCTGCTAGTAAGATTGTACCTAAATCAACCATTTATTGGATCATCAAGAATTTCAAGTAGAGGGGTTCAATTGTTGTGAAGAAGGCTTCAGGGCACCCAATAAAATCCAGAAAGCGACAGGACCATCTGTTAAAGATGATTTAGCTGTGGGATTGGGGCATCACCAGTGCAGAGCTTGCTCAGGAATGGCAGCAGACAGGTGTGAGTGCATCTCCACACACAGTGAAGACTTTTTGGAGGATGGCCTGGTGTCAAGAAGGGCAGCAAAGAAAGCCACTTCTCTCCTAAGAGAACATCAGGGACAGATTGATATTCTGCAAAAGGTAAGGGATTGGACTGCTGAGGACTGGGGTAAAGTTATTTTCTCTGATGAATCCCATTTTCAATTGTTTGGGGCATCTGGAAAAAAGAAAAGGTGAGTGCTACCATCAGTCCTGTGTCATGCCAACAGTAAAGCATCCTGAGACCATTCATGTGTGGGGTTGCTTCTCAGCCAAGTGAGTGGCTTCACTCACAATTTTACCTAAGAACACGGCCATGGATAAGGAATGGTACCAAAACATCCTCCGAGAGCAACTTCTCCCAACCATCCAAGAACAGTTTGCTGACGAACAATGCCTTTTCCAACATGATGGAGCACCGGACCATAAAGCAAAAGTGATAACTAAGTGGTTTGGGGAACAAAACGATCACAATTTTGGGTCCATGGCCAGGGAACTCCCTAGACCGTAATCCCATTGAGAACTTGTGGTCAATCCTCAAGGGGTGGTTGGTCAAGCAAAAACCTACAAATTCTGACAGTCTCCAAGCACAATTATACAAGAATAGGCAGTTGCCATCAGTCAGGATTTGACTCAGAAGTTGATTGACAGCATGGCAGGGCGAATTGCAGATGTCTTGAAAAAGAAAGAAGGGCCAGCACTGCAAATATTGGCTTTTATGTAATTGTTAATAAAAAACCTTTGAAACTTAGGAAATGCTTGTAATTCTACTTCAGTATACCACAGAAACATCCGACAAAAAGATCTAAAGACACTGAAGCAGCAAACTTTGTGAAAACCAGTACTTGTGTCATTCTCAAAACTTTTGGCCACAGCTGTATACTTTACAACCTTTGTACCGAGACACAGTATCATTAAGCAAAATAGACAACATGAGTAAAGAATGTAAAAGTAGTGCTTGCCTGAAAATGGCTCCTTTATTTGAACTCCTTTATTTTTGTTCTTTTGTAATATTTTTTTAAGTCTTTTAATTGTTTTATTTATTCATTGCTTTTGGTGATTCAGGTCTTTTTATTAGTCCAAAACAATATCAATGAAAAAGCTTTCTCAAACACACATGAACAAATTCAGGGTTGTGGTTGCCTGGACACTGAACACAAAGCATTACTCTGCTCTGGACAGGCCCCAGTTCACTGTCAGGTCCTCTCTCTTACACAAGACTAATTTGACATTGCCAGTTAGGCTAATTCATACATCTTTGGGAATTTGGGAGAAAAGTCAAGCAGATACAGGGAGAATGTGCAAATTCAATAGTATGTTTGATTCAAAACCAGGGTCCTGGATGCTATAGACAGCAATGCAAAGCACTGTGCCATCTAACCCTTGTGACATAATGGTATAAAAGACAGAATAATGAAAATTTCATTTAATATGTAGCTGAACCTCAAAAAAAAAAGAAAAGAAAAAACACACAACTTGTCTGAATAAGGAAAATGATCTGCCTGTATTGTCTATTATCCTTTATCAGGGAACAAAGATGATTTTATTGGATTCCAGTTATATGACAGTTTAAAAATAAATTAATCACCGCATGTGGATTTAAATGTTGTTGTCATAACTTTCCTGATTATTATACTTTATCATGCATGGAACTCATTGTTAGTGACAGTGTCCGAAAAACTCATCCAAAATGTACCTTGATACCCTGTTAATGACTAGCAGTTTTCTTGCTCACACAACCATAGGGGTGACTAAGGGTGTTTTTACACTTCTAGCCTGTTTGCTTTGTGCCGAATCAGGATATGAAAGAAGAGAACATGAAAATATGTTACTTTATAGGCTACAGAAAGGACACATTTTATCAATTCGTCTCTGTGGCAAGCTCTCCTGGGCATGATGTGCCTCAACTTCATTTAGACAGAAGATGCATCAGGTGAATTTAATTTCACTGAATGATGTTGCATATTTATTTTCTAATGGCCTGAATGTCACCTCTACTTAGGTTGTCTCAAAGCACTTGTCTTCTGTCTTTTGGCCTGTAAAATATCTGTTAATAATTTTCACATAGGAATGTCTGTGTGACGGCGCAGGTCGGTCACACGCTACCAGTTGCATCCTGGGAGCCTCTGGAACCTGCTACAGCCGATAACGTACCTAAGGGAGAAGCCAGCGGATGAGGACACAACACACAAAGCAAGGGGATGGTGCGAAAGTACACAGGTGCTTTTATTAAAACCCAACAACAAAACAGTGTTCAATAAGTGCAGTGTTCAAAATGTTCAATAAATAAATAAAAACAAAGTGAATGTGAATACTTCATTAAAATCAGAGACGATCCACAAAACTTTGAGCCCTGAAAACTGCCCTTTTAAACCTGGTGCCTCCTCCCCTTATCCCGTTCAGAACTCACAGGAGGCGGAGACGCCAACCGACAGGTCTAGTCAACCTTTATATCCTGGCTCAGGTCCTTGTCAGCCTTCCATCCACATCTGCGGGACAACCTGTCAAGCCACAAATGCCTCTCCTGCATGCCAACCCTTGGCCCTTGCAGGAGGCATCATTAATCAGGCCACTTCTACTCCCTGGCAATCTCTCAGTAGGAATGCCCTTTCTTCAGTTTCAAGCTCCTGCCGCCATGAAGCTCACTCCTGACCACCTGCCTCTTGTACCCTGCAGAACAGCCACTCTTGCTCTCTCCTCTCCTCTCGTCTCTGTCTTCTCTCCATTTAACCTTTGTCTCTTGCCCGTCTTTCTCTCGCTGGCCAAGCTAATTTTCTTCCATTTTTTCACCTTTTTTCTAAACCTTTCTTACTGTGCCAGCTACTTTTTTATCTGCCTCCATGGGTGCACTGCCTCAGTTGTGAACTGCACAAAGCCGATGAAGCAATTGAGACAGACCGCACCCTCATGCAAAGGCACGTCTCACACCAATTACTTCACCAACCCCCTGTAGCTGCGTGAGCAAACACACCCACGGAGATCGAGCCAGCAATTCAATTATTTATTTATTTATTTAAAATTGGCCACTTTTTACTGAGCTGTATACCTGCTATACCACAGTCTGAAACACATTTACTACACAGTATCAAAGTTAATGCCCCTCCAGAATCCACATTGTGCCAGATGTATGATCGCTTTGAGTGGACTCTCCACCCATGCGTGTCACTCTTTTAGTGTAAGATTAGAGAGCTTGATCATCAGTCATAAAGGGCATTTGTTTCTCACCAACTGTGAATATTGCCAATTTGAATCTACACCTTTTATTTTTTAGGTGGTCAACTGCTAACAGATTTGAGAGAGATAAAGAGGCTCTTTGGCTGAATCAGGTTCTAGGATTTATCTGATTGACTGGTACTTGTGCGAGGTGCTTTATGTCACATTGTATGTATTTGTGGACTTATTTTTATATTACAGATTTTGTCTAATTACTAGTGGAAATGTTTCCCATAATGCACCGTATTCCCTGTAGCTAGATCGGGCCTGAGTTGGACCACATTGATACCTCAAACAAACTGCTTAGTAGCACACCGGGGCCATCACCATTTCTAAAGGGTCTTGGTCTGGTTGTTTTGGTTGGCACTAGAGTGTTTATTGGTGTATTCACATCAACCTAAACAAACTGGACTACGCAGGCAATGGCTCCAGAGTGTGAAAGAAAAAAACACTCCAAATGAAGCAGGTGTGAAAAGGCCTAAAGTGGTATCAATTAACTTAACTCTCTTCCAGAGGAGGAAGCCCAGATGGGCAAATGTCCAAAAGGAGTATCCCTCCTGAGCTCATTTTAAACTCAGTGGTTTATTTCTTTGATTAGAGGAAAGCAAATTGTTCATTACATTATAAGTACAAGAAGAGATCATTTGGCTAATGGCATTCTGGAAGGTCTGCTTGAAAAGAACAAAGTGGAAGCAAATTAATGTTAGATTATGTTAGAAAAAAGCAAATCATTATCTTGTAGACTTGGAAGGTGAGTGGGTCACAGGTGAGGTACACATAATAAACCTATATGGATAGTAGAAACATTTGTTTGCACGTGTAGTAAATCTGCTCTTTGTCAGGATATTTTTATGCAGTTCTAGTAAAAGGTGATTATTTGATTGTTAACTGCGCTAGAGTTTCTCCACAAGGATGCTAGTTTTTCCCCTAGTTTTGTGTAATTTAGGTGTCCTTTTCAGACTCATTACATACATTTGAGTCTCATATAAGCTCATTTATCAAAAATGCTGATTATCACTTTGCCAATATTTTCTGTCTTTGCCTGTTGCTAAATAGGAGAGGTGCTGAAACAGTTCTTGTCTCGACTTCTGTAATTCCCTGCTTGCTGGCCTTCCTGTTGAAACAGCTGTAATATAACCAGAACTCAGCTGCTAGAGCCCTGGACACACACCACGCGAGCAGAGCACATCTCTCCTGCCTCTTACCATTTGCACTTGGTTCCAGTTTTTTCACATATCAAATATAATCTTGCACTCATTACATTTAAAGTTTTGTATGATCTATCTCCTTCATAACCACACAATCCTCCATGTATCCTTAGGTACTGGGCTCCTAATGGTCAAACATTCTCCTTGGAGTGACAGATCATTTTGAGTCACGGCCCCTCAAGTCACAACTCCTTTCCTCAGCATTTGCATGACTGCTTTTCACATTCCTCTTCCAAAACTACATTAAAAAGTTGGTATCACTTTAGTTTAGATACTTCAAAAATGCATCTATTACTGATTTACTTTCATGCCACAAGACCTTAACAAACACTTCTTTTTACAGAGCATCAGTAAAGTGTTCATTCATCTCTGCAATGTGGTATGCTAACAAAACGTCACTTTAGAGTGGTCTGAGGGGGCTTAACTGAGACACATTTCTCTTGAAATTACATTCTTAGTATAAGATCTGTGAATCTGTCATATTAACAAGTTATTTTACCATCATGTCAATACACCACACTACACAAAGTTAATTAACCAATGTGCTGATGTTTTATAAATGTTATGATGACCAAAAGAAGCCTCTTGAAGGTCTTGTTACATAAGAGGAAATGAATAATAGAGGCATTAAACTAAAGGGTTACCTAAGATTTTCTGTTTAATGAATGTTCCTCTTCTGTCTTAGATGTTTAACTCTTGTAGAATGTAACGATATTGTGACTGTACTGGTTGTTTTGTTTTGTTATTTGTTTCTGGCTTCTTATGCTTTAAAATACTTTGTAAAGAGCCCTTAGGTTTGAAAAGCACTATAAATGAGGTGAGACACAAAAATAACTGGACTGGGCTTGGTGTTTTCCTGGAAAATCGTCTGGAGGTCGGCTGAACGTGAATCATAGAACTATATCCCCTCCTACACACCCTCTCAAACCACTGATGGACTCGGTATGTCCTGTGAATACCCCAGTCAGTATTTGCAATTGCTACACGTGTTGCCACTATAATGTCGAGTGAAAAAATCGAACAGCGAATCAACATCAAATTTCTCACGAATTTTCTCTTTTTCTGTAAAGCAGTTTTTAACTGATAAAAACATTCCTGTCCTCGATCATCCTCCATATTCTCCAGATTTAACTCCCTTTAGCTCCTGAATCGCTGAACATAAAAGAAAAGTAATATTAGGACAAATTCTATAAAACATTCTGTTTCTAGACATTTTATTACTCTTAATCATAAAGTCTCTGATCTCAAGTTTACCATCCACGAATTGTTAAGCCACACCTCCATTGGAGTAACATTGATAACTTATCACGCAGTGAAGCACGCTGAATATACCCAATTAAACACTTTACAAATCACTTGACTGGGCATGTTTTTTGTAATATAACCCTGAGCTTGCACCTTCTTCCTGTTACCACTCCTGTTTAGATAGTCGCGGGGCTTCTTAAGTTACATGATGGGTTAAGGTAAACTCGTTTTTCTGCTTTTTTCAGTATTTGTATTTGCTGTGGTTTATTATATGTGATGGTGTTTGTTCCCTTTTCCTTTCCTAAAGGCCTTTGAATACTCTCTAAATCCACTGTATACATAAGAAGTTCCTGTTAAATGATAAGATGTTTTGCCAAACACTTTTAATCTATGCAGATATTAATGGTATCTTCCATATTCCGATCAGATGTGGGGGTGTGGGATAGATATAACTATTCTTATTTTCCTGATTGGTGGAAAGCAATGTATTTTAGACAGAAAGAAAGTACTTTATTTGTCCCAAGAGGGAAACTGCTATAGTATCCAAATTACTCACCTTCTGCATATTTATTAGCATTTGTCATAATGAACCCAGGCACATCCCCCTCAGATATGTTGCAATAAAGGATGTCCATTGGAGCCCCTACAGTGGTGATTATAGCTGTAAATTAAAGAGAGAAAAATCCCTATCAGGTTATTTCAAAGGGTTCAGAATCCACTGTTTTCTTTAATTAGTATGCAAGAATGGAGTTTTCATAAGTGGTTTCCAATACAGGCAAGCAGAAGTGTCTCCCACACTGACATCCTGCATTGATAGGCACTTAGCCACTAGATGGCAGTGCAGACTTGCAGATGACCCTGACTTCATTACATTGCACTTCAACTGTTTATACTCTGGCTTCATCATAAATTGATACTACAGTAGCCTTCACTGGTCTAACAATTTACAAGCACTGATACCAATAAGACATTTCCCAGCAATAGGGCACATGTCCAAGTATCTATCTGATTATCTAGCGTGAACAAGAAAACTTCATTGTCTAATCTATAAAATGCATTTCCTTTTGGGGACAATTCTAAAACATGTCTTTATCCTAATGAAGCCAGCAGCCGCAGAGGGATTTTAGAATGGTGCCGTTTCAAAGGGCACCTTATCATGTTTCACCCTTTTTTGCAATACCTCAAGTATGTGCTTCAATCAAAATGGTTGTGTTCCTATGCTTCTGTGTCAATATTTCCCAAATAATACTGTTTCCTGTGGGTCCTACAGTGTTTCTTTTAAGCACATCATTTTTTTTTATTTAGTTAATAGATACTCTGGAGTCCAATCAGTTGTCAAAACATATATGGCTTAATTAATTAAATATGACAAGCAGAAGGAGTTCAGTTCCGTAACACACAATCTATGAACAGAAATTTTCCTCTTGGGCTATCAGGGCTGGGACCTAGAAAAAAGGTACCATGTATCAGTGTCCTGTAAATAGCTGCAATGCTTTCTGTTCCTGGAATTTGTCATCAGGATGTGCTGCGAAGCTTGGCCAAGCTGCAAATTGTAAGATAGCTTTCAGGGCATTTTGGAAAAAAAGAGACAGCATTCTGCCCCAGGAGCTGGAGCACTGGTGCAGTGTGGGTGCTGAAATGACCTTCTCCATCTTCATCAAGGCATTAACCTTTCTGTACTTGTAATGTGTGTGTATGGGGGTATCTGCACATGTGAGTTGCTGTGAGTGGGAACCTCAATGGGCCACCACAAAAGAGATGACTAGACTCACGATATATGACCTGCAGTTGCCGCGGTCACTAAACATAGATAGGTATATAGTTCAAAAAGAAAGCATATATGAATATAATACATAGATGCTGTGGCCTGAAGGGGGTGCTCTAGTTTCCCAAACACTTGACACAAAGGCTGAGACACAGGTATAAAAGCACAAAGAGTTTATATTTGTGGGAAACACCTCTTTAAAGCATTTCCCACACCACAACCACAAGTACGGCTAAGCACACAGTATGCAGCACTCAGCAATTTTCTTGTCTTCTTCTCTCTCTTTGTCTCTCTCGGTCACTGCTTTCTTCACTCCTCCTCGCAAGCTTCTTCCTCCTTTCTCCCAACTCTGGCTCATCCATGTGTGGCACACAGCTCCTTTTACGATTAGGGGCTCCCAGATCACACAGCTCTCCCTGGCGGCCCGCACAGGACCCAATAGGTCTGTCCCTCGGGAGTACAATACCTGGCATGCCCTGTGGGCAACCATGCCTGGGTTTGCTGCCGTCTACCATCCTGGGAGAGAAAAAGACCAGTGTAAGCTGTCTCTCCCTGTCCTTCCATCTTGAGGGTGTCCCAGCTTGGTAAGGACGCCAGTCATCCCTCACAATACATAGACAGATAAATATGAAAACCACTATATGACACTTAGATATGTGAGTAAACACCCCTGTCCACATGTAAGGGTCTGCATTTATGTGTAGTTTATGTTTTATTGTCATTTTTGAATTATGGTTTTTCATATGTGATGTATTTTCTGTTATGTTCATTAATGCGTATTGTCCCTTTAACTGTAATTCCATCTCCTGTATGCTGTAGGGGGTGCCCTAAGAGGCGGGGCCAGTCTGACATCACTCCTTCTGAGCCCTCCCTCTGGCTATTTAAGGCCACTGGTGAGTAAGCTCAATTCGAGAAATCATTGCGCTTCTGTTTTATGAAGAAGTTCAGTAAGTATTGTTATGTTCTTTGAATTTTTCTGGCTTTCTTGACCTTTTTTGCAATGTTTTATGGGACAGTGTTTACTGGATTTTGTATTGGAAATTTCTTTGCTTATTGTTGAATTTTAGGCAACTCCTTTTTGCTTTTATGAGTATTTTGTTTCATTTTCTTCTATTTTTTGGAACATATACTTTTCTTTATAGAAATTCTCTGTGGGACTTGTGTCTTCCAGTCACAGTTTTTACAGTTTCTCTCTCAGTTGAGGCATTTTTGTATTTTGTGGGACATCTATGGTCTTGTTTGAACTTTCCAGGCTAGCTGCCCATTTTGAGAAATAGTAGGTTGGAAACCAGTGTGTAGCTTTCTAGACCAAGCTAATCTGAGATAAGCCTCTTCTGGGCTAGCCAGGAAATGTTCCTGGACTGCTTTAATTTAATTTTGGGGTCCTCAGGTGCCTTTTTGCATTGTTTGTGTCTGCATTTCACAACATCTACATGTTACTTCCTAAGTGTTGATGCAGATAAACTGCACATTTATACTACTCATATGTCAGGACGTAAGTGCCGTTATTCCTTTAATGAGCTCTTAAAAGCATACAGTATATAGGCGCCAGAACGTAGGTGAAAAGGAGTGAAAGGGGAAAGAAAGCAATCAGACTTTAATTGTTACAAAAGTTATCTAATCATTCTGCAAGCAAACCAACAGTAATAGGAATTGAAATCTGATGCTGTATTCCTACTGTATAACAAATACCATATGGTATTCCAAACTATAAATGTACAACAAAATATTTTTTGTCAATAGAGAAGGTCAAACAGACAAATAACATGAACATTTTCAGCCATTGATTTCTGGGGCTACAACAGGAGGGCTCATAAAGGTTGTGCCTCTTGTGCTTCTAACTAGCTTTATGCTGCATTCACGTGCTATGCTGCATTTGTCCTCCCACTTACAGGCACTCATGTGCAATTCCAGTCGGACTATTCAGAGAAATGAGAGGATGCTGCTGATTTGTTACTTGGATCTGTAGAAAAAACAATTAAAGCTGAACTATTTTTCCTTAAAATAAAGACCAAACTAAAAGTATTGAATGTGTATCACCTCATTCCAATGCAAGTCAATCACAAAAATTACAGTTCTGATTGACCAGGTTATATTTTTTATTTTAAACAATTGTTTAATGTTGGAGCAGCGCTATTTAAATGAACTACAAATCCCAGCAGCCTTGGTAGTACTTAATTGATCAGCTTTGGGCGCTGTCGCTGGGGTTGCTGGAGCATACAAGGTGTGGCGCCTAATTTAATTTTGCGGTAGAAGAAGCCAGCAAAAGAAGGTTGATCATTCATTTTTTGTGTTTCTACACTTCACCCCACCTCTGGAATAGAAATCATCCATTAGATTACAGTTTCTTTCTGGATTTACATGCTTGCTGCCCTTCATGTGATTGTTGTCTGGTTTGTTAAATGTCTTTATCTTGGGAGCGATCTCAACTTCCACAAATCTTCACGCAACAAGTGGAACATGGTAGGACAAACCTTTCATAACATTCAGGAAACTGTTCACTTGGCATCTAAATTCATTATCACCATAATCGTATCAATGGAACCGGACTGTATTGTGAGTGTTTGTCATTAACCATTTTGTGCTCGGTGTTTCTTCGGATGTTATTTGTCTAGAGTCTGTTTAATTGTTGCCATTGGGGGAATTCACACTTTCATATTAAAAAATCTAATCTATAAAGGTATTTGTCTGGCTTGCAAATCCACACTGGTGAACCTATTTCGACCAAATTCTGCACAGATTTTACATTTGTACAGGGGAATACCACAGACTAGATTTTGCTCTGAAGTTTAGTTGGTGTCCCCAGCCCAGACAGTGCCAGGTAGCCCTACTACACATCAAGCAGTTCACTTATTTTCACAATTTCATATTCAATTAAAAGCAGCTAACATAGGCAGAACAGCCTGCAGTTTTGGTATGCAACATGACCTAAGGAGATTAGGGTTAGGGTTACTATTACTGTACATTTATAGTAATATTTACTGTAATTTACTATTACACTCATAAAAATGTGCATGATAACAATGAACACATCATTACTCATGTTTTCATCATTTATATCTTTTATATAATTGTGTGAACTGAGGAATTCACAGGTACAGATTACCAGTGTTGCCCTCAATATACTCTGCATTTTATTAAATACAAATCAAACCTCAGCTAAACGCCTTACAAAATGTGTGTAGAATTTAGTCTTTAGTAGCAGTAAATGTAGTATTATCATATGTGCATACTACAGGGAAATTCTTACTTGCATTTCCGACTGACATGCATCACTTTTCCACTGCCCAGCAACAGGTTAAATACATTCCCTATAAAAAGTATTCACCCACCCCTTGAAAGTTTTAACATCTTCTTGTTGTATAACATTAAATCACAATGGATTTCATTTATTTTTTTGACACTGATCAACAGCTAAAGACATTTTAATGTCAAAATGAAAACTGACCTCTGCAAAGTGGTTTAAATTAATTACAAGCAGAAAATACAAAATAATTGATCATAACAGTTATAACGGCCAACACACTCATCCGGAATGGCAGCTACACCACAATGACCCGTGGCCAGGCAAACTGAGGGAATGTTAGACCAGACAAGCCATACCTCTTCCAAATCACTTCCCCAGTCGATGATCAAACATGGAACAAAAGCAAACAGTGTGGGAAATAATAAAGTGAATATATATTGATAAAAAGAAATGAAACAAACTCCAAACAATGTGTGTATATATATATCACACCCCAACCAGCCTCAACATAACACACAACAACAACAACATTTATTTATGTAGCACATTTTCATACAAAAAGTAGCTCAAAGTGCTTTACATACTGAAGAAAAGAAAAGTAAAAGACAAAATAAGAAATTATAATAAGACAACATTAGTTAACATAGAAAAGGAGTAAGGTCCGATGGCCAGGGTGGACAGAAAAAACAGACAAAAAACTCCAGATGGCTGGAGAAAAAAAAAAAATCTGCAGGGGTTCCAGGCCACGGGACCGCCCAGTCCCCTCTGGGGATTCTACCTAACATAAATTAAATAGTCCTCTTTGTAGTTAGGGTTCTCACGGAGTCACTTAATGTTGATGGTCATACAGACTTATGGCTTTTAATCCAGCCATCATTGTTGGAACATCACAGTGCTTTGAGTAGATGGACAGGACACCGGAATAAGAAACAGAAGAGAGGGTAGGGGTTAGTATAGATTTTAGAGCCACCATGAATAGTTATTATAATGAGTTACAGATATAGAGTATCAGGATTTTGATTACAGTGAAATTATGAGAAAGCCATGTTAAAATAATGTGTTTTTAGCAGTTTTTTAAAGTGCTCCACTATATCAGCCCGGCGAATTCCTATTGGCAGGCTATTCCAGATTTTAGGTGCGTAACAGCAGAAGGCCACCTCACCACTTTTAAGTTTTGTTCTTGGAATTCTAAGGAGATACTCATTTGAGGATATGAGGTTACGATTTGGAATATAATGTGTCAGACATTCCAATATATAAGATGGGGCGAGATTATTTAAGGCTTTATAAACCATAAGCAGAATTTTAAAGTCAATCCTGAATGACACAGGTAACCAGTGTAGCGACATCAAAACTGTAGAAATGTGATTTTCTTTTCCTAGTTAGGATTCTAGCAGCTGCATTCTGCACTCGTTGCAAGTGATTTATGTCTTTTATGGGTAGTCCTGAGAGGAGTGCATTACAGTAATCTAGTCGACTGAAAACAAACGCGTGAACTAACCCCAAAGGTGACCGGAGGAATAAAATAATAAAAGGTAGAGCAAGAAATATACAAATACAAAGCCCTCCCTTGTCCCTACACTGAACATGAAACAAATACGACCCACGAAGAAAACAAAACACACATAAAAGTCCAAAAGAGTAAACAGAAAATGAGTAATGAGAGTGAACCTTGTCCGGCTGATAAGTGTCTCCCAGTAAATAACATACGGATGAAAATTGTTGTTTGCTCCTTCCCCAAACAACAAAAACAGTCTCACCGTGCTGTTCTCTGCGTGTTGGTATGATCTTGTACATTGGGGTTTGCGTAGTGATGGTGAAGCAGTTGAATGTTTGGTATCGAAAGCAGCAATCGTGACAAAGGTGTACATTCCGTATTGGCCTCTTTCTTTGGTTTCCAGTGAAATGTCCGGGTTGGAACTAATCCTCCTTATCTTTTCATCCTATTGTTTATATAACAATGGCCTGGATGGAATCGATGTAATTGACAGGGACAATTACCTCGAGGGGTCACGGATCTGCAACGTTCTCCTTCCCCCTTTGTTTCCAGGGGGAAAACATTTAAACAGACACACAATAGACTATATAAACGTGACTCAGCACAGAACACATTTAAGACATACCCCATTCATGTAACACCGCTACAAAGTATTCCCCATTTAATATAACACCTCTAAATTGTCAGTGGTTTTAGAAGTCACAGAATTATTTCAGTGGAAATCACCAGTCTGGGATTTCAGTTGATTGTAGTCTGAATGCACCTAAATGTGACAACTGACAACTTGTGGTTTGTCATTGTGGTGGTGTACCATTCAAAATGGACACAAAATAATACAACAAGCAACTCCATAGAAAAGGGATTGAAAGGCACAAATTGGGGATGCATTACAATAATGAAGCCAAACTACAGACTGGAATCCAAAACAACCTACAAGTTCCTGACCTGTGAGGAAGAAGAGACAGTACAACTATTACTATCAAGGCTAAAGTTGCTAATGGATGTAAGAAGAGTCTTAGTACCTATCAACAACACCTTTGAATTGTCTCCATTAAGTTTTAGATAGCTGTGGCACAACCAAGAATTAATGTCACCAATGCACTTAACCAATGAATATAAAAAAATAACAATTAAAATAAAATTAAAAGATTAAATAAACCAGGCGTAACCATAACATAACAAAAGGAAAAATTTTCTCTGCCAAAAGCACTGCGTTAATTAGGAAATTATGGCTTTCAGATTCACCTTTGAAATATAACTCCTGAATGTAAGTAGTTATAATGAAAATAAGATGGAAATACCTGAGGCAAAAGAGTCATTGAAAAGCTAACATGTTCCCCGAATTTACAAGTTGGGAGTCCTCCCTTCTCAATATATTGTATTTTTTGTTACACCAAGTCTCCATCTGTATATTAGGCTTGACAAACAAAACGTTGTTATTGATTGGAAACAGTGAGAAATAACATAATATGGTAGATTGTGTCAGAGCACTGCATTGAAAGATCATACACACTCCAGAGGCTTTTATCACAATGAGTCTTTTACCCAGAGTTTATAACAGATTTTTTCAATAAACAGTTGTTATCAGGGCTTTCCCTTCATCAATGTACTATTTTTCTATACCACTATTACCACTTGCTCTTTTACATAAGGCTGAAATGCATGGATTGTCTACACCCATAAGGCTGATAATACTGTAGATGAATATAATAAAGGAAAACTTTGCAAACAGTTTTATTCAGCCCTCTCAAAATTCACAGGGGTGTTTTTTTTTATTGAATAGATAAGCAGAGGTTTTCGTTGTAAGACACACTGGCATTACCTGTTTTGCTATGCTGGCAATACGAGTCATTGGCTTAAAAAGTCATTACCAGACACTCTTAAAGTCAGCTAAACAGTCTCAATCCTCCTAACAGGGCCTGTTTGGAATGCAGCTGCTATGCTTGATCTATTAAACTGATTAGTCACCAAGTGACACCCAAGAAATCTTTTTGTGGTGCCAGTCAAAATACTTGTTTAAACAAAGAGACATATAGTAAGTCAACCTTTGCAACAATAGTCAGTCAAAAAGGATGGACTTATGTGCACCTAAGAAAGCAATGGTAAGACATCTACTCTGTCCTTTAAATGCCATTGTCGGCCCCAGAGCTAGGCTCTTCCTATATGCTCACTGTTCAACTAGGCAGTAACTTCTGCTCTCTGCAGTAGGTATCCCATTGCTTAGGAAACAGTAAAAGTTAGAGTAATCTCTTTTATTCTGAAGGGCAACCGTGTGCTGGACGGGAAGACTGGAAATCTTGTCTGTATTGGAGTTAGACAAAAGTGCCATTAGTCTAAAGCTTGCTTAAAAAAAAGCAAGTGCACAAGCATAAATGGCATTTGTGTTTACCAGCTGCCTAGCAGACATTTAGACTTTGTGAAGAGAAAACTACAGTACCTTCCACTATCAGAAGGTTTAATGAAGGAGAAGAGATCCTAAACAAAAGAAAGATAAGTATGCATTAACTTCCTTTCATATGTGCCAGAGAAAGATGACCCAATAGGAACTAAGCAACAAACCAAAAGTACACCTACTTTGATTCTGCAGACTATTAAATATAACTTAACTAGCCATGTGCGCCCAACTACGTTGCGCGTGTTAAAGTTGTCTGTGAAGGGCTCCCTGTTTAAACGCGGCTGCCAGTCGTGAACTGGGCCCTTTGTCACACACCATTATGATTTTTTATAAGGGAAACAAAATTATAAAAGAAAACCCTTGGATATTGATCGATAGGAACGGCCTACTCGGAATCACTGTCCGAATCGTAATTATATGGTGGTGTAGGAGCATTTCTGCTTCTGTCCGTTCACAGTCTGTCTCGTTTTCACGACACTGTTGTTTCCTCTCAAGATGTCTTCTCAACCTTTCTCCAATCTCGCAGGTTGCTTTGTGGCAATCCAAAGAGTAAGGCAATATACACGGAGCAATGGTTATAAAAGGGGGACACATAGGTATCCAGGCTCTTTAAAGCATAAATAGGGATCACTTCACTGACATGTGAGCAAGGCACGGTACAACTGTGAGACGTGCAGCACTCGCCGGCTACAACGTAACAATAATAATTTCCGGAACGTGCTGTTACGTTGTCATTCATTTTACCCACTGTCTTTCTTCCATTCATATGTTATGTAGGCACGTACCTTTTATCTTCGACAATCTTATTCTCTAACCAGGCCTCAGGAGCTAACCAGTGTAACACTGTCCACCACCCCTTTCGTTATTCCGGCACATTGTTGACATCCGTGAGTAACAACAACGTACTAAACTGGAAGGTGGTCTATGCATGCGTGGAATTCGCGGACAAACAAAGATCAAGATCTAAATGAAGATCTCTTTAGTTAATTTAAAGCACAACAATTTGTTTAGTTTGAATGTCTGTGTTTTGAGGTGTGACTGGAGTACTACAGTCCTCAGTAGTATAAGCCTGGAGGAGATTCTTAATGCAATGCCTATGTTTTAGCTGTCTCTCTACTTCCATCTAGTGCTTCTTCTTCTAATTTATTCGCAGACAAACAAAGATCAAGATCCAAATGAAGATTATATGTAGAGATACTTAGGATAAAGCCAACAAATGTATTATGATATTGGTATCACTGTAAACAAAAGCAATAACCCTTGTGAAGGATATGTTTTTTAGCTGTTATAAGTTTCTTCCTAAATCAATTAGGTAAATTCAGAGCAGCATCTCTCTCTCTCTCTCACACACACACACAAACTCTAGGATTGAAGAAGTGAATGCCACAGTGTAGATGCTAAAAGCTTTATAACTAGCTAAAGAGCGTATCTATCTTGACTGCATGAATTGAAAGATCAGAAGTCATAAATTATGTGTCTTTTTCTATAGGAGAGAAAAAGTTCAATTAAGCTATTGTAACTTAATATTTTGTGGTGTTTGTTATTGTCTTTTGTCTATTTATAACTATATACATATATAGTATATCTATATATTCTTGCATATATCAATCTTCTATTATCCTTATGTTATATCAGTTGGTTTATTGCAGCAAGTGTGTTTGGTTTATTTATTAAAAAAGTCTATCAATATTGCTGAATTACCACAGAGAAAATGAAAGTATTTAATGTAGACTTTCACTGACTTATTCAGAAATTCCACACATCTTTACATATTTCTGGCATTCTGACTAAAAGGTGAAAAAGAGATTTTTGTGTGGGGAGAAGTAAAAAATTCTACATACACACACTACATTAATTTGGTGTCCCTGGGTGGGCATCTCACTTATTTTTATTTATTACTGCCATTGCAAAAGTCAACACTGATAATTAGTTAACTAACTGAGTAACTTTAGTCATTCTTCTTCATAGACCATATCACACATACTGCATCACCATGTCTGAACTACCACAGAGAAAATGAAATTTTGTAATATAGGCTTTCACTAACTTATGATCCTCATTCATCTCCTCATATTTCTGACATTCTAGATAGAAGGTGAAACAAAGTTCCTAGGTGGGCAGAAGTTAAAATCATCTAACACACTACATTAATGTGACATCCCTGAGTGGGTGTCTTACTAATTTTTTTTTAAATTAATTACTGGCAAAAGGCAACACTAATGATAAGTTTACTGATTAATTAACATCAATCAATCAATTCTTGTTCTCACACCTTATCACACATTTCCTCCAGGGTCTGTGTGTTGTCTATAGGGAGCTGAACAACATTACAGAAATGTACCCAATTCCACTACAGCCCTCACTGTTGAAGCAAGTCACAGGTTCCATTTTTCATAAAATATTCTTGGTGTGTAACGCCACTTCTGACCAGTGTAAAGAAATGCCATAAGGACTGGCCAGATTTTTCAGACTTTTCTCAATGACATTTTTCATGACTTTTTAGTTATTATAGTTGTAGTTTATATTGAGGACTTTCTAATATTTTCTAATAACTCTAGTAAAATAATATGTGGTTTGCAGTTGTAACCGTTTTCATGTCGAGAGTAACCCATACCCATATTATTGCTTCTAGGCTATATTTTTTAATAAACTGCTGACAGGACTTCTATCTGGATACTTGCTCAGCTTCAAATGGTTAAAAATGCTGCAACGGGAAGTTCTTACATGTTGCATTGGGCTTCCAGGTTGCTTTAAAGAATATACTGATCACACGCAAAGGTCTTTATAATTCTGCCCCAATATATAGTTCCCTGCGTCCCCATCATTACACTCCTGCACACAGCATTTAGGATCTGTTGATTTCAGTTGCCTTTCAGTTCTAAAATACATCCATGTCCTCCATGGGTTGAGAGACCTCTTTAAGGCCTGCTGACCCAAAAGATTCCTTTAAGTCACTTTTAAAACTCATTTTTAAATATTGCTTTTAAGTATGTTTTTGTTAGTTTTGGTCATTGGTTATATTTTTGGTGCTGTCTAAATAGGCCTAGTGTGAGTGCATTTGAATATGCCCTGCGATGGACTGGTGTCCCATCCTAAGTTGGTTCCAGCCTTACACTGATGGTTCCAGTTACTTGTAGTCTTGAACTAAATTATGGGGCTAGAAAATGTGTTTTTATGTTATAATTTATTCCTGGTACTCGTTATTATAAACCATTTATATGGTAATCTGCTTCAGGCATATGTAGTTCATTAGCAATAATTAAATACAAGTATTTACAATTACATAAATCCATATTTTTAGGTGAATTAAACAAATAAGAAAGTCATTCATATTTTGTAATGACAAGATCTGATTTTTTTTTCTTAATAGCAAGAATTTCGAAGGTGCTGTGTTCAATTTCTGGCCTGGGTACTGTCTCTGTAGAGTTAGCATCTTCCCCCTATGTCTGCATCATTCTTCCCTAAGTACTCTGATTTCCTCCACAACCCAAATATGTGAATGTTAGAATGTCCTGTGTTAGAATTCATCCGTGAAAGTTAGACAGCATAAACCCTGTTGTGTGCCTGCTACTATAAGAGATGCCCCTTCGGTCTCAGCCTTTAAATCCCAGCTGAAGACTCACTACTTCAGTTTAGCACACCCTGACTAGAGCTGCTGATTTACTGTACGGACTGCATCTCTGTTGTCAGTCATTAGCACTAAAATATAAGTAATATGATAGTTATAATTGGATACTAACCCTCACCTATTCTGTTTCTCTTCTAGGTACTCAAATGTGGCACTTGGTGCCATGGACCACCTGCCAAGTTGTTGTGCCTGCTTATGGTAAAGTCATCCCTGATGGAGGATCGCAGGAATCATGGGAAAGAGGGATCTTTTCATCGGATTGGCTGGCCGAGCACTGTTTCAGCCGTGGAATGGCCAAATGGGGGAGGCAGCTTGATGGCTGAGGTCTCCAGGACTCTAAACAAATCCAAATCATATTATGTGATGTCATCCACTGTTAAATTCTGCTACATACTTACTTAAATTTTTATTTTTATACTGTATTGAGGATTTGTTCTGTGTATTGTATTGTATTGACCCCCTTCTTTTTGACACCCACTGTACGCCCAACCTACCTGGAAAGGGGTCTCTCTTTGAACTGGCTTTTACGAGGTTTGTTCCATTTTTTCCCTACTGGGGTTTTTTTGGGAGTTTTTCCTTGTCTTTTTAGAGAGTCAAGGCTGGGGGGCTGTCAAGAGGCAGGGCCTGTTAAAGCCCATTGCGGCACTCCTTGTGTGATTTTGGGCTATACAAAAATAAATTGTATTGTGTATTGTATTGTATTACTACTTGTAATAAAGTAACAAGTAAAAGAGGCTGCATCTTGGACAATTTTAAATTGTATATGACTGCTGGCTCTTTCTGGTGTGATCAAAGCACAGATCATTTAAAACATTAGTGCATCGAGAAAAGCATAATGAGTGAATGAAGCTCAATTGAATCTGCTGTCACCCTCGCACTGCATGGTTGCATCATTAAAACATGGTGTCTGAAGATTAGAATATTTAAAAAATTTAGATGAGAACAGGTCATTCAGCCTAACAAAACTCAGTACAGCTCCAAAATCCATCTCATAAGGTGTTCTTTTGCTTTTCACATCATTTCAGATCATTGGGTATTCAAAACTAACATTTTTACATCCTACATGTAATACTTTGCATTTACTTACATTAAATCTCATCTGCCACAAATGTTGTCCAAGTCCCTCTGTAATGATTCAATGGATTGTAGATTATCTGGCAATCCAACTAGCTTGGTATCAATCTCCAAGTCATTTATATATTAAAAATAGCAGTGACCCTAGCAATGACCCCTGAGGAACGCCACTATTAACATCACCCAAATCAGAGAGGGTTCCTCACATCATAATCCTCTGCTTTCTGAGACAATTTTGCACCCATCTACAAACTGAACTCTCACTTCTTTTAGTTTGATGTCCAACTGTTCATGTGGCACCTTATGAAATGTTTTCTGAAAGTCAAGATAAATAATACCGTATGCACCATATCGCAGCTTCCTCCTAGAATTTCAGCATGTTTGTGAAACATGACCTCCCTCCTCTGAACCCGTCCTGACTGTTCAGTAAAACTCCTGCTCTTGCCATGCATGTCTTGCTCAATCTTTTCCTTAATAATTCCTTCCATTAATTTACCTGTGTTGCATTTCACACCTACTGGGCTATACAGTAGTTACTTGAATCTGCCCAATCGTTTTTTTTATATAACGGAATTACACTTGCCATTTTCCAGCCCTTTGGAATTTCTCCAGTGCACAGTGACTTCCTCAGAGGGTGTTTCTGCTAAGTGCTTTGCCAGCAGCAAAGGGCTAAAGTGGTCTGGTAAAATAGAATCACGACAAAAAACAGAGACAGTAAGGTAGGAACAATGGTAACTAATTTGTGCTTTATTAATCATTCAGAGGAGCCAAACCAAAAAATCTCTAAACATTCAAAAAGGGTAGGCAAGTAAAAATGAGTAAATTACACTCACCTAAAGGATTATTAGGAACACCTGTTCAATTTCTCATTAATGCAATTATCTAATCGACCAATCACATGGCAGTTGCTTCAATGCATTTAGGGGTGTGGTCCTGGTCAAGACAATCTCCTGAACTCCAAACTGAATGTCAGAATGGGAAAGAAAGGTGATTTAAGCAATTTTGAGCGTGGCATGGTTGTTGGTGCCAGACGGGCCGGTCTGAGTATTTCACAATCTGCTCAGTTACTGGGATTTTCACGCACAACCATTTCTAGGGTTTACAAAGAATGGTGTGAAAAGGGAAAAACATCCAGTATGCGGCAGTCCTGTGGGCGAAAATGCCTTGTTGATGCTAGAGGTCAGAGGAGAATGGGCCGACTGATTCAAGCTGATAGAAGAGCAACTTTGACTGAAATTACCACTCGTTACAACCGAGGTATGCAGCAAAGCATTTGTGAAGCCACAACATGCACAACCTTGAGGCGGATGGGCTACAACAGCAGAAGACCCCACCGGGTACCACTCATCTCCACTACAAATAGGAAAAAGAGGCTACAATTTGCACGAGCTCACCAAAATTGGACAGTTGAAGACAGGAAAAATGTTGCCTGGTCTGATGAGTCTCGATTTCTGTTGAGACATTCAAATGGTAGAGTCAGAATTTGGCGTAAACAGAATGAGAACATGGACCATCATGCCTTGTTACCACTGTGCAGGCTGGTGGTAGTGGTGTAATGGTGTGGGGGATATTTTCTTGGCACACTTTAGGCCCCTTAGTGCCAATTGGGCATCGTTTAAATGCCACGGGCTACCTGAGCATTGTTTCTGACCATGTCCATCCGTTCATGACCACCATGTACCCATCCTCTGATGGCTACTTCCAGCAGGATAATGCACCATGTTACAAAGCTCGAATCATTTCAAATTGGTTTCTTGAACATGACAATGAGTTCACTGTACTAAAATGGCCCCCACAGTCACCAGATCTCAACCCAATAGAGCATCTTTGGGATGTGGTGGAACGGAGCTTCGTGCCCTGGATGTGCATCCCACAAATCTCCATCAACTGCAAGATGCTATCCTATCAATATGGGCCAACATTTCTAAAGAATGCTTTCAGCACCTTGTTGAATCAATGCCATGTAGAATTAAGGCAGTTCTGAAGGCGAAAGGGGGTCAAACACCGTATTAGTATGGTGGTCCTAATAATCCTTTAGGTGACTGTATATGCAAATGCCAAGGCAAGGCTGGGATACACATTAACATACCAATTGTGACTTAAACATGCAGCACATAAAATGATTATTTATAATTGTTAATCAATGGTTTGTACATTTGTATATATTCTAGATTTAATAATAATAAATTATTTAATAAAATGTTAATAATGTATTGACATGCTTGCTCAAAAGAGCAGGATTTCATCAAGATAATGTATGAGAATTCATTGCTATTTGGACCATGGGGTCCACCATAAATTAGTAATGTACTCTTTCAAAGGTGTCCATTTTGTATCCAGGGGGGATTAGAAACTTCAGGATAAAGAGAAAGTCTGTATTTCTGTTATTACCGTCGTGGGGAATTGCACTTATATTATATTCTTATATTTATTAGAACAGAAAGCTGTACGAGCCAGAAGAAGAACAAGCGAAAGAGGCTGTTCTTTCAAGACGGACCTACCTTCAGTCTGTTCTCATTTTATTCCAGTCACTTTGCAGTTCCAAGTAGGTCTGGTTTTTTATAATTTTTTTTTTTACAGGGCAGCTTTTCAGCTTCCATAGTAACATTTACAACAAAATCTGTTTCTGCTTGCTTATTAACTTATTCCGAAACTTTGCTTCAGAAACTGGACATTGTTTTGAGACAGATATTATTTTTCCTACCAAAATATAGTAATTTTGGTATTTTAAGTACTGTTTTTTCTGAGCTGTTCTTATTGGTATTCATTTTAATAAATTCAATTGATTTTAATTTCAATTGCTGAATATCTTCTTTATTATTGATTTACAATTATCTGGGGGTGTTGTATGGCGTGAAGTGTGCAGTAAATCTGGGTTTTGTTCTGTCTTGATTGCATTCTTATTTATTTTGATTTTTTTTATTATTTAAATAATTTGTCATTATGGCATTTATTGCAGGCATCTCCATGTTGACGTCATTGTGCCCTGCTGTGGCCATATTCTTTCAAACAAGGGTTTCTCTTCTGGCCATCTGATTGCTTGTTAATGTTTGTGTGGTAGCAATTAACATCTCACCTTCTCTAAATTAACGGCATTTTGATACAAATCTTTCTTGACTCAAAGGGGGAAAAGCACAAAGAAAAAGTATGTCCTCATGTAAAGTTAAGTAATTAATTAATTAATAATTGCAATCATTAAGCCACATTAGATGGGCATGTCTCTTTTGTTGTAAATGTTATACACTTCAAGCATATGAAAATACCTGGAAATCAATCCCTATACAGTAAACAATGATGACAAAAGGTAAACATCAGCAAAATCATATCTGAAGACGGACCAGGAATCAGAGTGACCTTGGTGGAGGGTGACCTGGGACCCTGGTCGCCAAGTGTCTTGGCATATGCAAGAAAAAAGTAATGCCAGCATTTTTCAGTTTCAGCAGTTCCCACTCTATTCCACACAACACACATACAGTTCAAAGCTACTCGTAAATAAATTCGTTAAATTACTGCCCCTCGGTCTAATGTACGAGTGTTCATTGTCTTAAATATCCAGGAGAAACTACCTCGTGGCTCATTTTATTTTTATAAGTGATGTTCACTGAGTGTAAATATATGTGAGTGACAACCAGGCATCTCTTGGGGGTCTTAATCTGGTCTTGCTGTAACTCATTTCCCAATTACATAAATAATACAAAAGAGTTGATACTTGTCATTCATTATGTGCACAACTTTTCCTAATAATCAAATTAATCCAACAGTCACTAAAGTATAGGGTGGTCCAGATCTAATTTCTAATTTAAGCACTTTGAGCTACATTATTTGTATGAAAATATGCTACATAAATAAATGTTGTTGTAATTACGCAATTTTCATTATGCTATAACTTATTAAGTTTATTACATAGACAATTCACAAAAAAATTATTTTTGTTGTCGATAGATGGCAGCACCTGCCTTGCACTCCAAAATGGTGGGGAGACGATTGTCAGTCGAATGGCGGGTGCCATGTGTTTTCCTTTTCATAATTGCATAATTAGATCTAGAACACCCTGTATATAAAATACCTAGTCAGTGGCTGAACAACATTCATAAAGAATGTGTCATTGCAGCTCAAACTTCACAGTAGAGCAGGAACTACTTAATACATTCTGTGAGAGATCTCATGTCAAGGCTTGAGGACACTTGCAAAGATACCTCCACAACACTTCAAAGGAATATCGCATGCAAGCAACTGGTAGCATCTTTTAAACTTGCAGTGGCCAACCGACTTCTTAATTAGGAACATTGATTCTGCATACTTTTACTAAACAGTAATGGTTAAACTTATGTTGATCAGTATTTTCCTATTTCTTACATTACACACTATAAGTATTTCCATGTATCACTTGTGTTTTTCGATTAAATATTCAGTATTCAGTATTTATTTAAAAAAATCAGTATCATGCTTTATTTCAGTCCAAAAAATATAAAATATGATTTCCATATTTTTAATGGCATATTTCTTAGTTTTTGTGTCTGTGACAGGTTGTCAGATGCGTGCAGAATTCATTTTGTAATATTACCCACCATAAATTTGTTAAACCTGCTTACGAGGCGGTCTAAGTTAGTACGCAACTTTGCTCCTCTTCTCCAACTCCAAAAAGCACACTGCAACTGCACTTAGTCATAGTCTTGGTCTGTGGCTAGTCTGAACCTCTGAGGTACACTGCAATGACGCTAAACTCAAAAGTTAGTCCTGTCACCATAAATACATATTAAGACCAGATCAGCACGGGATCATCCAGAAGTGACAGCACACTGCAACTGACCAGAACAATTTTTGGCTAAATACAAAATACCTTTCCAATAAACAAAATGCTGTTAAATACAGTACCAATAAATACAAAATACCATTCTAACAAATAAAAAAAAGTTCCTATTAAAAAGAATCACAAGATAAATCATTGTGTTCTTTTCAATATCCCGCAATACCAACTTAAATATAGATACTAACTAGTAACGTCAAGTTGACGATGTAAATGTTGGAAAATGGAATGGCATGGAAGACAATAGTAAAACCATAATTCTGTATAATGTATAATAAAACAGAAACAACACTAATGCCAATTCAGGTGGTGGCATGGTAATATGGACATTCTAGATATGAATTTGGTATGTTTTTCATTGCTTTTCTAACAGTTTTATTTAGTTTTATTTAATTTAACAAGTTAAGGCCTTTGCTTTTGTTTTGTTTTTCTTGAGTATAATTTTGGTTTGCAGTCCTTCCTTTCACATGTATGCTTTTCAGCTCTCCTGGTTTCTTGACCCATGCCAGTTCTCATACTAGAATATGGGTCAGTTCCTGTGATCTTTTTCATTACTTGGCAATTTTTTTCAATAAACTGCCTTGCCTGGTGTTCATAACAAAGAAATGGACTGTACTCGCTGTTTAATACTTTACAGTAATAGTATTGATTGCTGAGACTCATTATAGACTTTTATCGAATTAAAGTAATCAATATATAGACGAGGCATTCTCAAAATTTAAACTATCTATAGGCTTTCTAATAACATAACTTAACTGGCGCCTCATACTTATTTGAAAAGTATGCATTTGAATAAGAACTTTGTTCCAGAATAACTGTCTAAGGCATATCATCCTTGTGAAATGTTTCTTGCAAGGTCACATCTGTTCTTGCTTAGTCCTTGAAGTAACAACCAGAAGCCTTGTAACAGTTTAGCTTAACAAATCATATCATGCACACACACAGAACTTCTTGCCAAGGTAGCAACAGGAGGACATGAGAGGGCAAGTCCCATGGATGAAATCCAGTGCCTCACATATGTTATGTATCAGCAGTGTTTTTTGTTTTTTTAATCTTTTGTTGTTTTTTAAATATCATTTTTATATTATGCATTTAATTTTCTGTCTGTGTAATATTATGATGCTGCTTGGTATTGTGTTTATAGCTTATTTTGTTTTTATGTATTATACTTTTAATACATGTAGTTTTGTCAGTTATCTGCCCTGTCTCCTTGATGGATTGCCAAAGGAGGTGGGGCCACCTAATCATGTAGCTGGGGTAATGGCTCCAGCTGGTATTTAAACTTCAGGCATTGTCTTTTTTGTTGTAGATTCCTGATCCTTTGTGATTTTTGTGCTTATTTGGTTGGTCTTGTTTAAAATTATTGTTATTAAGTCTGGAATTGTTTCCTTTAGGTCTACCCATTTTTGTTCATTTGTTACTGCCTTGCTTTGTGTGATTCCTTTTGAACTATTTAGAATATTTAAAATTAAAAACTTTGTTGTTATTTTGGACCAGAGATTTTTATTTAAATGTGTTTTCCTCTCCTTTAATTTTGAACATTATTTCAAACCTTTTAGATATCTGAAAGCTCAAGCCTCAGGCTGGAAGCCTGTCTTTGGAGATTGGGTCTAGGCTGATTTAATGTTGGTGAGGCCCATCTCTGGCTATTGGTGGAGTTGTTAAGCCTGCATTTCCCTTGTTGGACTTCATGTGTGGCAGGAATCACAAGAGATCAATAGTGATTATGGATAAAGCAATCAATATATTTCAGTTAACATCCACACTGGATAGGTGCAGCTGTGTTAGCAGGGGTACTGTAGGTATGGGCTTGTAGTTGATAATGATAGGGACAACCTGAATGTCATTTCACTGTTATAATCAATACATTTACATTTTGTTTAAGAGATATGAACATTTGTTACGCACTTGTCACAAAGCCAAAGCACACAGTCTGAATGCAGTCCAGTTATGTTCCCACTCCTCCGATAAAGTGACTGCAGTATGTTAGTGTTGGCTAACAATTTAAATTAATTGACAGGGTTAGATGTAGACAAGATGTGCAATGAGGAAGAGTGAAGTGGAACATAGTTTGATAATATCCACAGCTGTTCTTACACAGAACCTAAAATGGCTCCTGCACTTATATGTACAGAATACTTTTTCAGTTGGTGTCGTTATGATGATTGGGCCCACAAACTCAAAAACATGCCTGAATCTCCAGACTAGGCCTGAAAATTGAAGGTAGGCTTGGTCCTGAAACTCAAAACTGTGCAATCCATCAAGGCTAATCCTTTAAGTCTCAAAAGGACAAGGGGAACAGTAAACCCCTGGCCTGCAGATTATAACTGAATTTATTTCAACAATACTATTTCATTCAAAGGATATTCAAAATCAAACAAAAAGTGAATAATGATCAAAGAGTATTCCAAAATGGTGCCTATAAGAGATAACTCTGCATTTCCGAATCAAATCAAAAGACTGGAACCAAAAATGGACAATCCAAGAAACAGGAGCTGGAGTGAACTTTTCAGCATAGATTGGAGGCATCTCAACAGACAAAGAATTAGGAAGAAACTTAACAGAGTTCATATAAATTACAGACATTTTTTGAAAACTAAACCACATTATATGAAAATAACAAATAACACAAACTAACAAAAACATCAACATAAAAAAAAATAAAAACAATCTACAAACAATAACTAAATAAATAAACTTGATAAAACGAAACAGAGATAATGGATGTTGCCCTGGTTGAACCCTACCAGTTACTTAACTCCAAAATTCGTGTTCACTTTATCTGAAATTTAAAAAAAACATTTTTACTCATTTTAAACTGGTTCAGTAAAGAGTTTTGTTTTAAAACATCTCCAATGTTCTGCGGTTGATTAGATTCTGTGATAGCTGAGGAGGTGCTGATTGTTTCACTTAGAAGATGTCAATGTTCTTCTATCAGGGTCGTTTGACAATTGTTTTATTCACGCCACAAAACAAAAACAGAAAGGTGAATTAATTGGACAAATTACCTAACACTCCCAGCGGATCAATTGCTTTGATTCGCTGGAACGACTTGTTTAAAAATAATGCATCTCCTGCAAACTGCACATCTCTCCTGGTCAATAGTGTGAAAGCAAGTTACATAACATTCAAATTCAAACTGACTTACCTGGAAATACAAAAAGACAAAAATGTGAGCTGGAAGTGTTTAAACATTTAAACCATGTTAATGATATCTGGCATGCTAAGCAATTCAGCGATGCCTAATCTAGTCTAGTTGTCATATGCATTAGGCGTTAATTACATCCATTAGTGACTTACCCACTAATGAACTGTATTTTACATTTAATTGATCAGTACTTTCAGAATTGAGCATTTGGCAAGACTTTTGCGTTTTCTCTGTCCTTAGCCCACTACATTTTTATGATGTATGTATTGTGCTTCTTAATATTCTATGTTTGCTACTTCACAACTGCTTCAAATTTAGTTCCGAAAGAAGATTTTTGTTGTATTTGAGGTTTTTCAGTAAATGATGAATATAACAGACAGATTTTACTCTGCGCTCTGAACTCTTGGCAAAAGAGAACTTATGGAATGAACTAATTACATCTCTTAAAGACAAAGCAGCAGGTAGCTGTGAGATTTACTGTAAATTAGACCTGTTTTCTAAGAAATCTTAGGAGATTGATTTAAACTTTTTGGTATAAATTGATGGTGGAAAACAGTATGTCTATCTATTCATTCCCTCTGTCCAAGGGCTGCGAGAAAACAAGTCCAAATCTGGCAATAGCTGGCGCGTGCTACAACCAGGGCAATGTGGAGATCCCAGTCAACCAGCTACAAGTGTCTGGCTTAGGTTTCCACAGTAAAACGTGTAATATTATAGTTTTTCTTTGATTGATAAGATACTTTTAATGAAACTGGGATCCACTTGATCTCCATCACCACCTTCTCAGCGTATACCACAGTTTTTTCTTGCAAATATGTTAACACATTTTCATTGGTTTCACACATTTATTTACACCTTTTTAAAAACAGTTAACACACATCTCATAAAAAGACCCCATACTCTGTTGGATTAACTGTGATAAACTAAAGGAAACCACCTATTCACTTGCGTAATTATATATAGCCAATGCACCTATGTGAAACTCCTTTGCCCTGCTCTTCAATTAGCAATCAGTCCTTATTCATCTGCAAAAGATGCCACCTCCTTTATTTCTATTTATAAGCATGGACCATTGAGGCCAAAGGCATGTAAGGAGTGTAAGAGGCCATAGGAGAGGGGACTGAGGAATAGGGGCTTGCATACGTGGTGGAGGAGTTAGAAGATAAAACAGTTCAAGTTTCCAATGAAATTCAATGTGTAATCCAACAAAGTCAATCCTATACATCTCAAAAGGGCAAATGGAACTGTATAACCCCTGGCCTAAAGATCTAAGCTGAATTTCTTTCAATAATAATACTGTTTAAGCCAAAGGATATTCAAAACCAAAAAAAGTGAATTTATAATGAACAAACTGTATGCAAAAATAATTCCTCCAAAAGACAAATCTGTAATTCCAAATCAAATCCGAAGACAAGACTGAAAGTCCAAAGAACCCAGAGAACCAAAATGAGAACTCAGAAAATCCAAAAATGGGCATTCCAAGAAATAGGAGCTGACAAACAGGAGCTGGAGTAAACTTCTCAGCACAGGCTTGACGCATCTGAGCAGACAAAGAAGAAGGAAGAAACTTAAGAGAATTCATTGACCATGTCATCAATCATGGGCTTGTCGTTTAGAGAGGCTATACCAAGGGACCATTCCATTCTGAGTCAAAGTTCTGTGGCATCTATCATCAGAATTTTTCAGAACTGGTAAGTCACAATGTTATCATATTGCCCTGTTGGCAGAACAAACTATGTCTATGCAGTCATTTCATCCGTCCCATGTATGTGACTATCATAATGTTAATTTTGATATGTTTATTGCATTTATATGTTATAGAATCCACATGTTGCCATACCCAGGTGGTAAATGAAAGATCTTTAGTGCTGAACAGGATGCCATTGTAGATATGGTCATGGCAAAACAATACAGTCAGACTCTATGAAATCCAGGTAGCAGTAATTGCAGATCAGGGAGTATTTACTGTATAAATATCAACAGTGTGAGTTTGGCTACTATTGATTGAGTCCTCAGACAAAACCATGTTGGAATAAAACAGTTGTACAGCTTTCCATTCCAAAGAAACTCTGACATCCTGAAGGAGGCAAGACTCGAGTATGTAGAGGCAAGGATTTGCTGTTGAAAAGCCTTGTCATAACATACACATAAATGTAACTGGAATAACTTGCTCTATGAGTGGACAAAAGTGTTTTAAAAATCAGGAAAAACTATAAAGGGACAAGCTGGAAATTATTTCTTTGTTAAAGCCTAACCATGCATGATATTTTTTAATCATGAGCTAAGAGCACGGTGAAAGATATGATAAAAAACTGGAATGGCCTTTGCTAGAGGCTTATGATTCTTTCTGTTTCTACAACTGTCGCCACATGCCTGCACGTTCTTTGAATTACTGCATTAGGATTATTGTCACATTGCACTTGGCAAAATATACCATGTGGGGCCAGGTTGCATTGTTACTTTTGGGTATTTTTGTCATAGTTACATTTTCCCAACTTCCTTTGGCCCTTCTGGTGTGAATGTGCAATTGATTGTTTTTTTTTTTACTTTTGGGAAATAAATGATGACATTATTCTTCTGCATTTGAGTTTCTTTTTTATGAAATATTTGGAAGCATTTTCATTGCCATTTTTGAGCAGCATTGTTGGGGGCATGTCCTTTGAGATGGTCAATTGTCAATCACGGTGCGATGGAATAAAAGTTTACCATGAGGTCCTATCTACATACAAGTTCAAATTTGAAGTAAGAAAACAAATCCTTGTTTTTGTTTTGGTTAACGATCTGCTGGTTAAGACCGTTGTTTTGATATTTTGACTTGATTCTCATCTCCTGTTATTCAACCCATCTCAGTTTTTCTGACCGTGTTTTATCTCCTGATTACCTAACAAAACTCTTTGTGCTGTCCTGCATAGAGTGATAGGTACCCAGTGCAGAAATTTTGTAATAAATGTTCATATATGCATTCATACTGTGACCTCACTATCCCTTGGTATTGCCCAGAACTTGGAATAATATGAAACCATTATATATCTGGTCAAAATTACGTGCATTTTATATTTTATTTTTTTATATATATATATATATATATATATATATATATATATATATATATATATAGTGACAGATTGGGGGCAGTATCGCTTCCTTGAACCCCTGTCCAAGACTCCAGACACCAGGTAAAAGTCCAATAATCAACTTTATTTTTATGCCACAGTGCACAAAGCGCCCTCTCCTCCACAATACTTATAAACAATCACAAATCAATAACAATAATACTCTCCATCACTCCCAGACACGTTGCCCTTCTACCACCCAGCTCAGCTCGCCCTCTGGGACCTCCCATAGTCCTTTTATTCTCCCTGACCCGGAAGTGTTCCCAATCCCCAGTCCATGTGATTCAATATTACTTCCGGGTCAGATACAAGTCCTTCTTCACCCCAGAAGCACATCGCTCTTCCTTTGACGCACTTCCGGGTTATAGGGCACAAAGAAGTCTTCGGTCCTCCCTGCAGCTCCCTGTAGTACCCAGTAGGGCTGAGGATAAAAACTACAAAGTCTATGACTCTCCGCTGGTCTTCGGGGCACCTCGATACTGCAGGGAGGGCTCCATCTGGCGGCCTGGTGGTATTGGCCGGGATGACAAGCCGGCCCAATACCACTATATATATGGAAGCGAAGGTCTGTGATACGATCACACTGACTTAGCCACCATCCCCGTACCGTAACTGTTGCTATATATTGCCTTTGATTCTTGTAAGTCTAAGCATTAACCTCTGATGAAGACCCCTGGCAGGGCTTGAAAGCTCAGGAATAAAAACTACTTTATGATAGGTGATTAATTTTTTTTCTCCCTTTGTGGATCTCCAGCTGCAAATATAAATATATATATATATATATATATATATATATATATATATATATATATATATATATATATTGGCACACGTGCGTAAGGGAGCCAGGCACAGGGCCCAAAAGAAGGGAATTCCATGCCCAGCCAGGTGGTGGTGGGGTATATTCAACCCTCTTATTTTGTCCCTGCAGACCAGACACAGGAAATCCTACCTGAATAAGAAGACGTTAGATCCGCCTCGGCTCTGAGGATGTCACTTCCTGTCTTGGCCCCGAGGATGACATCACTTCTGCAAACCTCCCTATAAAACCCCACTCCTTTCCTCGGTTGATCAGTTCTGTTTTAAACTCCATTCTGTACATTCTTGTGCTGAATACTTGGTCTTACTTTGCAGCCAAGGTCACCTTTGTTTTGTGTTAAGGCTCGTTATTTCACTATATATATATATATATATATATATATATATATATATATACAGTATATATATATATATTTATTCATAGCATGTGTGTTATGAGTCCTGATCTGATTGTTACCTACCAGGTAACGCATGTGGTTAGAGATCCACAAAGGGAGAGAATTAATCACGTATCATAAAGTAGTTTTTATTCCTGAGCTTTCAGCTTTTTTTTTTTTTTTTACAGACCTGTCCCCAAAAACGTGCGGAAGATGGAAGGAGTTCCAAACCCAGAGATCCAGAGGTCACCCCAGACGCGGAGACCCCAGGGAGACTGTCACCAGAGAAGCCCCAACCCCCCCTCGAGAGGCGCAGAGGATCACCCCGGGGGGCCACAACCAGCAGCCGGCAAAGTCCCGGAGATATAAACGGCAAACCCCAGGCCCGCCCGCAGCCGCTCACCCCGAGTCGGCCGGGTCCGGAACCCAGCAGCCCGGAACCCAAGGGCGACCCACCCCACCGAGGACCCAACAGAGCCCAGGGACCCAGATCCCACCAGGCAGCCACCGGGAGCGACCAGACAGATGCTTAAGGCAGGGGGAGGGTAGGCAAAGATGTTGCAGTATTGCCAGATGTCCCAGGAGAGGGGAGGAGTCCAAAACCCCACCTGACATATACAGTCACACACAAACACAGTCATACACTCCCTCCCTCATGCTCTCACATACACATACAACCCAAGACTTACAAGGATGTACGCCAGACACCCATTCACACTCCTCATATACACCCTACTAATTCTGGTCCCGGTGCTGCCGTACAGAAGGCCCAACCATTCCCGGATGCCAGAGTTAGCCCCGTTCCGCTGGGGTAATAATGAGCAGGCACCCCCGTCCAACGCAGAGCAAAGCAACCCACTACTCCAGACCACAGGCAGACGGCCAGCTCCCACTCCTAGCCTCCAGCCCCGGGCAGCTAACTGAGAACAGAGGTGTAATAAGACCTCTAGTCTCCCTCCGCCGGCTCCAATGTAATATTGATGTGTGTTGATAAGGTGCATTATGTGGTTGGGGGAGCGCGGGCAGTGCTGGCATCATGTGGCCTACACCAGCTGATGCCAACACACAGCCCCACTTCCCCCCCAAAACCTTCCGTGACTAGGTGCAGTTTAAAATTGGAAGTGGGCACCGGCACTCGGAGTGAGGCTGAAATTTCCCCCCACCGGATGCCGTTGAGTGTGCTCACTCCCAAGGCCCTAAGTGTGCATTTGTGTGGAATGTTGTTTGTGGAAGTGTTTAATGTGCAAATAAAATTGGGGGGTAGGCTGCCACAGGACTGCGGAAATGGGATCCATACCCGCACCCCCTGACTTACCCACACCCCAAGGCCCTATGTGCATGTTTGTGTGATGATGTGAAGGAGCAGGAGGAGGAAAATGCCTGAGGATGGGGAGGAACGGCTGAGGGGCCTGAGCCCTCCAGGGAGCCAGCTCCCCTACTGGCCCCAATAGGCACCTCCGCTCCCAAAATCCACCCGGGGCATGGAGGCCCCAGCCCATCTAGCCACGGCCCAAAGCAGCAGCATCACAGAGCCCCACGGAGTCCGAGGCCACCAACCCACACCACCCCATCAGAATATTTACTCCCAACCCCACATTTACTCAACATTCAGACTAAGTAAGACATAAGACACCAAGGTAAAGCTGGATCCTCCTCCTCCAGGACATCCCCCTCCCCCATGGTGAAACAGAAGTGTTCTCATCCTGAGCTCCCGGAGCCAGGGCCCGGCACTGCCCCATGTTCCAGCCCTCTTGCCGGCAGCATACATGCCAGGACCCAATCCCCAAGACCCCACCCAGATCCCCATCCGGGGACGGCCGCCCTCATACCCCAAGCCACCAGGCCCCCACCCAGACCCACCCAGGGGCGATGCAGCCACCAGGCAGTGACCCGCAGCCACCATCAAGACCCCCCAAGGCCCCACACACAACTACCACAAAGTCCACCCCGAGGCAACCCAAGCACCACCAGAGTGGGGCAGCAGCCCCAGCCCAAGACCCCCCTAGTGAACCCACCCCCAGGGATCCTCCAGATACTCCAAGCTCAGACTCTCCACCACATCAACCACAGCATCCAGCAGGACAATATCAATGACCCTCCATCATCGCTATGTGATGGAACCGATCAAAGGAGCCCAGAGAGATTGATTTGAAGTGGAGGCAGAGGCTGTCTCAAGTGTAATATGATCCAATAAAAGATTTCTATACTGGTTAATGCAAAGATTATCTTTGTTTTTCCAGTTTATGAGGATAGTTTTCTTAGCGATGCATATGGCAGTGAGAACCACGTGAACCAAATTTGTTTCAATCGGGACATCCTCTAGGTTCCCCAGCAAGCAAAATGAGGGGGAAGTTGGGATATCACATTTCAGACACTTTGACAGGTCTTCACATACTCTATACCAGAATCCCTGAACAGGTGGACATGACCACAGTGCGTGGATATAACTGTCAGGAATGTTGTCTGTGCAGTGTGTGCAGGTGTCAGATGGCACAAATCCCATATGACCTGTATCGTGTACTCTGTGTAGAATTTTGTATTGAATTAATTGTAAATTGGGGTTTCTGATCGTTTTAAAAGTTTTTAAACAAGTTTGGGACCAGAAAGTCTGATCAAAGCTAACTAATAAATTTGCCTCCCATTTACCTATAGGAATTGCTATTGTATCATCTATTTTGGTCGTAAAGTTTTATTTATTATGAGGATGTTCTTCTTCTTAAGTTTGCATATGCCGTTTTCATGTCCAAATGTCTGTTAATGGCTGGCCTTAAATCTTACTTGTACATTGTCTCAGTTAAATGTGTGTGCGGTTGAATTTAACTGGGACAATGTACAAGTAAGATTTAAGGCCAGCACTGAAAGTGCCAGAGAGCTTGCTGAATCTAGGCTATCAAATGAAAACCGCATTAATAGACATTTGGGCATTAACCCAGCATATGGGTGTACCCCCTAAACTGTATATATAGACGGGGGAAACCCCTCCTCACTATTTCTGCGACTTCCAATATATGTAGGAAGCCCAAATTTCCCATGCTTGTCCTTTACACTGTACTTACAAACATTAAGTATGTTTCGTTTCACACCATGCCCCATAACGAACTTTCGAAAATAATGTCTTCTTTTTGGCGGTTCTCACCATTATCTTTAATATTAATATTAATATTATCATATTAACCATCGGACCTTACTCTTATTCTATGTTAATTAATGTTGACTTATGTTTATTTTTTATTGTGTCTTCTATTTTTCTATTCATTTTGTAAAACACTTTGAGCTACATTTTTTTTGTATGAATATGTGCTATATAAATAAATGTTGATTGATTGATTGATTGATTATGCCACAAGGAACTTTCAGAACTGACCTCTCCTTTTGGTGGTTTCATTCCTTATTTCCGTTAACAGATGATTTATTTCATGGTAGAGACGCACAAGGACCACCCCCCGTCCCTGTTCCTTTTTCCGCCCGGCCACTGTCCACGCACCTACCACATGGTTGGCTCTCTGCCTATATACATTAACAACATCTCAGTGCCTCCTCACTCTCTTCCTTACTTTCCTCAGATGTTCATTGTGCTGACTGCTCCCTTCTTCTTTACTCCACCGCTTCAAGCCTGTTATTGTTTGCCTTCCTTCACGTCTTCCTGCTGGTGACTCCTGCCTTTTCGTTACAATCATCAAATTCACTCTCAATACTAAAATAAGTCTATAACAATTACATCGACAAACATGTTACGTTATTTTTAAAATGTTTCCTTTTCTTTTTCATAACTTTTTTAACACACTACTTCTCTGCTGTGAAGCGTGGGTATTTTGCTAGTATATATATATATATATATATATATATATATATATATATATATATATATATTTGTAAGATAACAACTTTTATGATGCATTTTTGTTTAACGAGAAGAATTTAAGTCTTGTTTTAGGAAGACAGCTCAAAAAGAACTGAAGAGTATGTCCATAAACTTTAAAATGAAATGTATCATAGCTACAGTAATTTATTTTGTTACATTTAAAGAAACAAAATAGTCTTTCATATCCAATCAAATGCAAATGCCCTCCATGTCATGTATTACAGATTGTTTTTACACATTGTACTTGATATAGTTCGGGTATCATCGTAAAATGTCATTCCTGTGTGAATTGATACACAAACTCTGTAGAAGTGGACAGGGGATGCAGCTTGATGATAGCCACAGATGTTCTGTTGCACATATCTTTCAATTTTTCTGTTTCAATGCCAGAGGGGACATTTCCAATTTGTGGCCTATTATTCTGATAAAGGTGTTGGATCCCTGGTGATAAGTCACAGATTATAAGGCCAACAAGGACATCACATTTTTATCACCTCTGCAAAATTCTTCAAGAATGTTGGAAATAGAAAGACACTATAAAGTAACAGTTTTACCTTGGACACCAAAGATCCACCACAGCCTTACATCACCTCTCCAACCAGCCATATGTTTCATTGAGTTCTTGCTTTTTCCTATCATATCACTGTTGGTTATTTAAATTCAGATAAAAGAATGAAAAACTTGAAATCCTCAAAATAATTGTAGGCCTCCTGACATTCATCAAGTATCACCCTAGCCCCGTTATCAGAAGTGGCAGGCCATATGAAGACTTGTGACAGCCGGCACGTCAGCCCATTATTATAATTTCTGACAGCTCGAACAACCTCTCAAAGGGATAGCAACTAATGCTTCTGTGCTGTCATTAGGCTGTAAACAACTGTCACTTCAATGCAGTTCAATCCTTTTTGCTTCTCTTCTATGGGCAGAAGTGCTTTGGTCAATGGCTTGAATGAGAACAGCCTTGTACTTTAAATTTAAAAGAACAGGAAGCAGAATTTCAGCCATTTTAATGACAAATGGTTTCTGTTGTAAACTAGGGCAACATGGAGGTGGTGTGATTAATTTCCCTGCTGCCTCATAATTCTGAAGTTCTGTGTTAAAATTCAAAGCCTAGCAAAATCTGTGCAGCGTCTGCATGTTCTCAGCATGTCCATGTGGGTTTGTTCTTTGTGCTTCAATTTGCCCCATTTCACAAAGAGAGGCAAGTTAGACTGATTAGTGACAGTGTGAGTGGCGGTTAGACTGCGGTCACATTTAGAGTTGGTTCCATCCTTGTTCCCAAGCTGATGCTCCAGCAACCCACAATCCTTTAGTAGAAATAGTGAAAATACCAAGCCATCATAGTGGGCACTCCTGTGGTCAGTTTAGAGTTGCTAGTTAGTGAATAGCACATGTCTTTGGAATGAGAGGAAAAGTGAATATTAAGAGAAAGACCCTCAGATACAAAGGTAGAATGAGTGAACTACACAGAGGTAGAGCCCTGGACAGAATTTAACAGTGGACCCTGGATCTGTGAGGCGGCAAGTTTGGAAATCAAGCACATTTATCTAGTTTTTGGGTCATAGGACGTTGGTGACTATCCTGGCAATATTGTGCTGAAGGCAGGATACTACTCTGCCTGGCATATCAGTTTACTGCAGAGCAGCCTCAAACCAGGACAATTTACGACAGCCAATTATTTTGCCATGGAAAGGTCCGATGGTGACCCTATCCTTAGCCTAGGATCTTCTATGTAGACCTGGGCTTCTCTTTTTAGCTCTTGCTCTATTAAATTACACTTACCAGCCTGAAGAGGAGATGCATTTGTCATCTGTAGTTCTGCTTGTGGTCACCATCAGGATGAACTAGGGTTGACTGCATCTATGATTAAAATATGTCCCATGTCCCTGATGGTTTTTTACCAATGTGCCTAGATATCAGGTTCACAGTTTCATTCTTAAATTGCATTTCTGAACTGATAATTCTCTGATCCTGTTTTGAGGTGTAAAACTGTCCACAAAAGGCACTTCAATCTCTAAGGTTCTTTTTTAATATTGGTGGACAAGTTACGACTGAAAATGTCTACATTTTTAGCCTTCATTTACATGTACACCTGTCATTACTTACCTATATGATATCTACTCATTATTCATATCTCAAAGACCCAAACTTAACAATATGGCCAAGGCTGGTGACCTTAGTTTCAAAACAGAGAAAGCAAGAACATCTTTACGGGGGCCAAGGGACTGTCCCTCCCCTGAAAGGACCACACTTTAGAATTCTTTACCAAAACCCAGAAGGCACTGCAGCTGTTCTTGTTGAGTTTTTATATCCTGATGGCTACCTTTGAAAGGGTTACACAAACTAACAGAAGCCAAGGGTTATTTGCTACCCCTAAAAGAATGTAGTCTAAATGGAGGCAGCTTGCTTCAACAAACATTGATCATTGCTAAATGTCAGTAAACAACATGACATCTTCAACAAATCAGCACTCAGACTCATTACTTATGAGTTTTTTGAAGGACAAACCAGGTGTAAATGTTAGATATGAAAACATACAACCGGAGCGATTCAAATCAGGGCCACACAACAAGCTTTGCATCAGAAGGCTGTAACTTTGGTTGTTGCGGTCTGTTTTCTTCAGGCAGGTATGATACTTGGGAGTGGAGGGCTGGTCTATAGATGGCAAAGTCTGACCGAGGTGCCTTCTCTCTGGTAATTGTTTTTCTATTTCTGATATTACATCAGTTAAACAAACTGGGGCAGCTGATAAACTCCCATGGTCTGGTTGATTGTTAATTAAGTTACTTTTGAAACATGTTCATTTTAAAGTCCCAAGCCTCCATTTCACATATTCTTTCAAGCGTACACACATTGTTCACTTCATCTAAGCTTAAACATATAGATTCTAATAAACAATGACACTCTTTCAACAATTTAATGCCTTTTTTTCCAGAATTCTTATTCATGTTGTAATGGATGGCCGGCCATTTATCCCGGCCAATACCCCCAAGCCGCCAGGTGGAGCCCTCCTTGCAGCGTGGAGGTCCCCAGAAACCAGCAGGGCATCATGGACATTGGAGTTTTTATGCAAAGCCCTGCTGGATGCCGTGGGGGCCACAGGAGGGAGCTGCAGGGAGGACCGAGGGCTTCTTCGTGCCCTGTGACCCGGAGGTTCGTCACAGGAAGAGCGACGGACTTCCGGGTTGAAGAAAGGGACTATTTACCCTGACCCGGAAGGAATAAGGACTTGTGGACTATTGGGCAGAAACACTTCCGGGTCAGGAGTATAAAAGGACTATGGGAACTCCCAGACAACGAGCTGAGCTGGGTGGAAGGGTGGTAACGCGTCTGGGAGCTGGAGGATTGTTTATTATTGTATTATTGTGAGTTTAATGAGAATTGTGGTGGAGAGTGTGCTTTGTGCACTGTGGTGACAAAATAAAGTCAACTTGAGGACTTTTACCTGGTGTCTGGAGTCGTGGACAGGGGTTCAAGGGAGCAAGAGCGCCCCCTATCGTTCACAATGTCTATTTTGCATGCATCTCAGAATTTTATCAAATCCCAAATCCGACGCTCTTGGAAAGCGTAAAGATCTAACGTGGTGTCACACACTGGGAGGCAGTTCAAGGGCTTAAGTGACTGTACTTCTATGCCAGGCCAAGGGGTAGCAATGTGTACTGACTCTCTCTCTTCCCTGTTCTCCAGACCCTCCAAAGTAGGATCAGCCTGACATCACTTCTGGTTCTGGCCCTACAAACACACCCCTTCCTGTCTGCTCTCTATAAAAGCCTACCAATTCTCAAGGCTAGTACAGTTCTCTTTGGACTCAGTCCTTAGTGATTACTCGGTACTTCAGTTTTAGCAGATTTATACCAAATATGCATTGTGGCTACCCTAAACCTTTTTCTGTCTCTTGTCTCTCTTTTACAGTGGTCATTTGTACCTGCCAGCTATTTCAGTCACAGAACATTTTGATTACAGAAATGTCATCTTTGCAACATGAAGAAAATAAAAACATTTGACCTGCCTGTCATCCAATTGGAAAATGAGAAGAAATGTAACCAACTGTATCACAAATGTTCTAAGTTGCCTTACTAAAAGTAAATGTACAGTGTGAGATTGGCACTTGGTTGGCGCCGACCCGACACAGATTGACATTAGAGGCACGGGCAAAATAAACAAAAAGATTTATTTTTCTTCTTCACCTGTGGGGCACATCTTCCCCGTGAACCCCACAGGCACAACACAATCCCAAAATACAAAGAAAAATCACCCCAAATCACATTCTTCTTTCCACTCCTCCCAGGGCAGCTTCGTCCACCTCCTCCTGACTCTGGTGCTCTGAGTAGTGGCTGCAGGCTCCTCTTATATCCTACCCGTGCTGCAGGTGCTCGTTGACCTACTTCCGGCTGCACTTCCGGGTGTGGCTGAGCTCCTGCCCAGACGAGCTCGTTAAGCCGTGCCGCTCTATGCAGTTCCCTCTGGTGAAGGCCACAAAGCCCAACCAAGATGAGCTCCTGTGTTCCACGAAAGTGGTCCCAACTCAACCCGGGGGGCTGCCAACAAAGGTTCCGAGGGACGTAACATGGCTCCCATGGATACTTCTCTGGATCCATTGACAAAGGGGCGTCCTGGCCGGGCATGGGTCCCGGCTGTCCGCCACAACAGTAAAAGTAAGAAAAGGGGGAAAAGTCTGAACAATTCCAACAAAGCACAGACATATGTAAGAAAATCAATGATTTATGAGCAAGGGACTACAAGGGGGTCAGGGTGTACAAGTGGTCACCTCAGCAGTGTGCTTATTAGGATTACTTGGAATAGCACATAAGCCATGACAGTTCATCAGAATTCTCAAATTCATAGGAGTTGTAAATGATTTATTAGTCACCGACTACAATGGAGAAGAAAGAGTAAGTTGAAAGTTTAGGAACACAATGTTAATATCCAGTGTTTAACAAGTCAATGTCACAGTTAAAAGACAGCAGTTTGAAATTATTTCTACTTGTTTATGATGACAAATGACCTAAACTGTTTCGTGCTTTATTTTACCAGGATGCCTACTATAAAAACATGTGTGCTATGCAGCTAATCTTAGCTAACAAGCAATGAAGAGAAGTTTAGTTACGACTAAAGTGTAACTTTTCCCATGTGTTAGACCTGCAAGCATTCGTTATATTTTGATCCACACATCTTAGTTAGTGAGAGGCAGGAGGACAGAGTGTGACAAGATGAGTCACAAAGCATCATTCTAGTGAACCAATTTTTATATTGTTATTTTAATTCAGCATTACGGTTCCATAGTTACCACAAGCAAGCGTGAAGGCTTGTGTGATGTGTGTGCCCACAAGGTTAATTAAGTCCAGTTACGGACACGTGGTGAGCAATCGGGTGATTGCAGAAGGCAGCTGGTAGTGGTCAGGGTGAGTAATTGCACTACTCTGTAAAATGGGTAAACAGTTAGAGGCAGGGAAGAGACGTACACTCAGGATAGAGTGGCTACTGGAAGGCTCAGCAGGGGGTGAAACAGGGCAGCTGTGCAGGAGAATCAGCTGGTGGAGAGTCAGTGTTCAGTTTGGATGGTGTGGCTTTAGAGAGGTTCAACTGGGAATGAGTCAGGGAGTTTGTGGAGGAGAATCAGCCATTGTTGAGTTGAGGAGGAAAGGTCAGCCAGAGAGGGGCAGATCTGCTGAGAGATTAAGGAGCAATGAAGACTTGGGAGGAATGAAGGGAATGGAGAACATTGCAGTGGCTGGGTGAATCATGGAGGAGGAGGTGGCTGTGATCTTTGTCAACACTGGTGCCAGTATTCCTAAGCTAAGTTTAGATGTTTCAGCAAGTCACTGTACCATCGTTCTCACTTGGGATTTTATTATTCTTTTAAGGCTGAACTTAGTGTTGGTGACTATTTTTGGATTCTACAGCATTGGGGTATTTTGTTTTGGATGCTACTGCATTGGGGTATTTTGTACTTTTCCTTTGATTTATAGGATTATTTTTTCACTCATTTATTGAACTGCTTATATACATTTTCAAAAGGTTTTGCATGATAAATATTTTGGCCGAGTGAAAAGACTGCAAGTTGCCGTTTAATTCCAACAAAAGTATTTTGTTTAAGTCAAACATAAATTAGGTCAGCTATGTGTGTCAGCAGAAAGGCTTCAAAAGTAGATTGTCATCAGGCGACTCAATAGCAAGGTAGTCAGGTAGGAACTCTATCCTGTGTTAGGTTCCGTGCAAGACTCAAGAGCTCCTCCTGGCAGCAGTGAGATTTACAGTATGGTTACTGGAAGGGGTGGAGTCAGTTGTCATCATTGGGCATCTTCTCTGTGCTGGGGTGGCAACAAAAGAGGTGAATGTTAGAGTCAGCGCCCCCTCTTGCCCCGGAGCAGTATTACATCACACTGATTAGCATGGAGAGACGTGTGACAATATATTGATGTTACTTTGCACCATTTAATGATATCAGGGTCTCATTCACTTGCTGCTTGTCCAACTCTATGACTATCAATGCTCCAAATAAGCTGGTGGTTGCCCATTTTTGTAGCTTCAGAGCATCACAGAAAAGCACCATCTTGTCAGCTTGTGCTCTTATGTCAGGGAGTATACAAATGCTGCTTTACTTACAAATCAGCAGTGAATGTTATGTGGACATACACTGGATGGGAAGTAGGGATGGTTGGTCAGGGTCAGTTTTCAATCTCAGTTCCACCTCTGCTTTAAGGACATATTAAGAAGATCTAACTGAATCTGACTTGTGCACTAATTTGAATCAAACAAAAAAGAAGGAAAGCACAGTTTCAATTAAGCTATTTCCATTTTGTTTTTCTAGAACCGAGATGTAGTGAGTATGGAGTGTGAGGCAAGAATCAGCCCTATTAGGGTTTACACACACACACGTGTTCATCTTTTTGAGGCTTCCCATGCAGGGAGAACAGATGACTCCAGTAGCACAAATCGTCTATTATTCAAAACGATCAGCTATTATTCATTTTTTTGAGCATACAGTGTCCTACTGCAGCAAACAGATCTCGTTCACAAGTTCCCAAAGCTTTGACTTAATTAAATCCCAGAGTAGGCTACGTAGAGATCAATAACCTAAATTAGCATCCGGCTTCAAAGGACTGTGAGTGAAATGAGACCCAGATGGGCTCATTCCATGTCGGTTTGAAGCTCTTGCCCACATGACTACACACCTTGGGCTCTTTACCTTTAATCAGCTTTATTTTATTTTTACATTTTTTTAATTACTTTTATTCTGACCCTACATTTCCAACCATTTTTGAAGGACAGAAGCAGAGAAGTGGAAAAAGGGAATCAATGAAAAGCAAGTAAAATGAATGAGTCAGGATACACTTAGCCAAAGGCTCCAGTTATGTGCAAGATCAAATAGGCTTGTAAAACGCGTCCAATGTCAGAACACCCACCTACAACAGGAAATGTCATCTCATTAGAGATGAAGAGCAGATATGAAATGCACCCGCTTTCTGCTGAAGATATTTTGATCCATTTTTTTCAGACACCTTCCCACATTACATTATTCAAATGAAGTTTTTTTTTTCACATCCTGAAAGTCATGGGAAAGTGATACCTCATTAAAAAACAGGCTTCCCATTTCTTCTTTTAAATATAATAATGCTTGTGAAATGTTTACCCCAAAGTTTGAATATTAAATATGTTTATTATGTAAATAACAGGGGACACAAAAGTCAAAGAGAAGAAGAAGCAGATTGGAAAATTGATAACTTCCCTTGAATCTGGGGAGATTAGTCTACTTCTGACCAATGAGCTGTGTCATCACTGAGACAAACCTCCCCTCTGGCTTATGGTAAGTTACATCTTTTTTTAAGTGAGCAGATTCTTTAACCAGATAATTGCATGACGGTGTTATTAACTAAGTGCAAATCAATGTCCATCCATTTTCTAAACCTACTTAATGCAGTGTAAGGGATGCCATTCTAGCAGCAATAGGCACCAGAAGTTCAAGTGAGCCAACCCAGGAAGGTCAGAGTGTAGTAGAGATATCTGGCCTTTCTGGTCAGGTGCCCCTAGAGGACTATAAAGGGGTAATGGGAAAGGAGGATGGGCAGCTCACCTGTGGTTTTCACCCAGTAAAAAAAAAATCAGTTTGAGAGGCTGCTCCAGATTAGTGCTTACAGGAGAATATCACTCTGCTAACAAGAGATGAACATTCATCCTAACTTTGAAACAGTTATTATTTTCAGATTAGCCTCATCCTATTAGCAGGAGGTAAGGTGACTTGATCTGCTAATCAAGAATTGGTATAAACATCTTCAGTCGTTTTATCTCTTCGCTCGAAGTCAGAAATGGCACAGCCGGTACATGTTGGGGTAAGTAGCCAGGGGATGGTTAATGAGTACACAGACATGGTCAAACAAAGTAAGGGCCAACATCTGTGGGAACAAACTAGTGATGGTAACCAAAAATTAAAACGGGTGGAGAGGTAAGTAGGAAGGCAAAACCAAAAATCAAAACATAGCACTAGGGCCTACTTGAATTGGAAACTAACTATGCTGTAGCGGTGCTACTGGGTAAAGAAACTTCAACTCCCAGCAGTCCCTGCAGAGGCTCTGATTGGTCATCTGCTGAGGGTGCGGGGGCTGCTGGGGACAAGGAGGTGGCACGAGATTTAAAAAGAGGCTGGTTCTACAAAAAAAAAAAGGAGAAAAAAAGTCTTTTGTGTTAAGTGTCTGGAGTTGCTTGTCTGTTTGCCTTCCCGTTCTGATACCTGTGGATTCTTGTTTTGTCCTGGATCGCTTCCTGTTTTGGGTTTATGGTCTGTCTGGTTTCTTCCTGCTGTATAAGGACTGTCAGAGGATTTGTTGTCGTCCTATGAAGAAAGGAATGCTCCTGATCCCAACACATCCTGGTCATCATCTCATCAGGAAATACCAGTAGGACTGACCTTTACATTCACTTACTGTGTGATGATCTCTGGACTATCTACCTCTGTCATTTCATTTTATCATTTCCCATTATTCATGGACTCGTGTGTGTTTTTTGTTAGTAATTTGTTATTGTTGAATTTGTGTTTATTATATAATCGCCGGAAGGGAACTGTGGTGGAATCTTTGTAGTTTGTATAGTTATATTTTGTTTATTATTGTTTAATACATTCTGTCATTTTTGTTTTACTACTGTTTGGTTATTGTCTCTGTGAAGGAGTGTGTGTGAGTTGGGCCATGGCTGGATGCGTTCTGTATGAAAATGTGCTATATAAATAAATGTTGTTGCTGATTCTCTGTATTCTTCTTATCTTGGTATTCTGACTTTGTTTTCATTCACATGGTTTCTGATTCTTGTCCCATGTTTGTGGACTGGTGAAACTTCAGTTTATCTTTTTGGCATCAGCTCCTGCTCACAATTTTTCAACCTTGTTTCATCTCCTGATCCTTTAATTAAAATCTTTTCACTGTCTCTTGCCGAGACAGAGCAGTCAGAGTGAGGATCTCAGCAGTGGATTGTTGAGTTTCTGTTGGAGTCGTTGTCTGCACTGTTTTTTCTTTGGATTTACTCATTTCTTTTTTATTTCATTTTGTTTTTTTGTTTGTTCTAGTTGCTCTCAGATTGTGTACTTGTTTGCTTTGTATTGCCTCTAGCAATTTCCTTTTTTGCTGTTTCAGCATTTGTGTTATAGTTTATCTTATCTTATCTTATCTTATCTTATATTATATTATATTATATCTTCATTTATAAAGATTCTTTGCGGGTCCACTTACTTAATAGGCATTTTTCTGTTTCTTGAACTTCTAAAGCCTGCTCTTAATTTTTGGGTCTATGAAGGCCACAGGATGTAGATAGCAGTTGGAGGCTGACTGACTTGGGGTGAACATTTTTTGGACAGGCTGGGGAGGGTCCTCGCCTTCTTTGTGGTGCTTTGGCCATGTCTATGTTCTCACTATACAAGAGTGAGTCAAAATAAACCTTGTCAAATTGCTTCAAAACAAGAAGTAAACCACAGAAGCCAACTCCTTACATGAGAAAACAAAATGTGGGAGCATCAATTCTAGATATAAATATGGACCAGGGTCAAAGAGGTAAGAGAACAGAGAAGCAGTTAAAAATATATGCAGAATAAAGGAATTCTGCTATGTTGCCAATGCTGGAGTAAAAAAAAACAACATGGAGATTGGGAGATGGCATGTATTGATAAAGATGGAGCGACCACAAATAGGGAATGATGGGAGCATCTTTCTGAGTGGAGTAGGGACATTAATAGTCAGCATTTGGATTGGACTCCTCCTGCTCATGCAAATTCAGGGAGGAGAAAATATACAGTAAGTGCTGAATATCATATACAGTATGCAGAAAGCAACACTCCAACTGTCAAAAAAACCTTAATACCACCAGTCAGTCCTAACTGTGACATCATGGGAAAGCTAAAGGGTGTAGCACATGGCAACAAACTTACCGCCTGTGGAAGGACATCTCATCTATACAGTGACGTGCGGTGAGGTTCATGGCTAGTGAGGCAGTGAGTCCTTTATAGTCAGATTTACAAATATATGAACCCAAAAGAGTAGCTAAATGACTATTCGGTTGGCAACATGCATATTGGTTATGTTTCATATCTCATCAACATTCTTTACACACACATGGGTAAGGTGCATATTAGGCTAAGAAAGAACATTACATTTATAGCGGCAAGACAGAGAGTGGAGAGAGCGCATTTGCTCCTCACCCTCCGTGCGTTCTAAATTCACCGTTGAAATTCCACAGTTAATACTCATTTAATACAAATGAAAGTATAGAGTGGTGTACAAAAAAAAAACGGATCCCAATTTTGACCTTAATTGAAATATTTAGTTTTTATTAAAAAAGATTTTTATTCTGATGCTTTAATCAATTTTAATAGAGACTGTCCAAAAAAGGATAGCAAGAAAAACAAAATTTAGTTTTTAAATATTGGATTGATTTTTGCTTAGTCTGATCCCATTTTTTTTTTATAAAATTGAAAACCGTTTATGGTGTTACCTTTATTTATAAATAAAGTCCATGCACCTATCCTTCTCCATGAAAATCTTTGTCACTCTCTTGCAAAAGTCCTCCTTATTTTCCTTTAGTTTAAAAAATCTTAACCTATTTTGGCTGTCAGTTGGAACAAAAAATAAAATAAACGGACTGCTGCAGTGTACTTGACTTTCTGATGTCGCTAACTTATTGGCACCAAGAGCCTCTGCGTAGAAGAACAGCAACAAGAGCACCTGTTGGGCTCACATGCGCCCCCTTCGGTGCAGTATGGTACTGTCTGCCTCACCTTGTACCTTTTCACTGCAGTTATATGTCCAATCAGCAAGACTAAATATGTTACACACATTCATTAAAGATATTAGCCAGACTGTGGAAAGTCAAGATGTATAATAAACGTGTCTGCAAACATTATATTGGTGACATACAGAGAGACAGCAACAGGTACGTGCCAATTGCATGAATCAACCTTGTGTGTGAAGGACAGTGCAGTCCGAGGTGAGGTGAGGCACGTCGCTGCCACACCACACGTTTCTCCCCCTTGAACAGGAAATGGACAAATTCAGTGATTTTGACTATAAAAATTATCACAATTATTGGAATCATACAGAAAACAAATTTATAGCACAGACCAGTGGACAAGTTTATTTCATGTTATCATTATTAGTTTTTTTACTTTTCATGATAACCCCTCTCCTGACCGCACGTCTCTGTATCTACACAGTTTATTAAGTACACCCTTCACCTTCCCACACATTCTACATTCTAACACATCACACGTCACATGATGGTGGTGTGTGGTACAAATCAGGTACAGCAGCATTTCTAGCATCAGTTAATGTTCAGTTGAATGTTGGATTGGGTGACCTTAGCGACTTTGAACGTATGTGACAATAGCTGATGCTAGGTGTTTGGTTCTAGCCAATGGGTTTTTTATGCTCAACTTTTTCAAGGGGTTTATTGAGAATGATTCAAAATGCATATGGTTAGCATACATCCCATATATTCCAGAGCAATCATGTACTTCTTGCCCAATTTTTTATGTCCTGATTTTGTTCTTAAAACTCCTCATTTGTTATTGTTATTTTAAACTACTTGCCAACCCCCTGCCGCTCACGTATGGGGAACAATTTAAACAGATTGTTATTTTCATGGGCATTGTTACATATGCATAATAGACCTATTTTACATTACAGCGAGTAATTAACCATAGTAAAAAATAGTAAAACGTAATAAATTGAAAGAAACTTATGTCTCATGTTGCGTTAGAGGTATTTGTTGCGTTATACATTTTCATTCTGTTTGGCTTTGAAATTAACATGCAAATGCTTTTTAAACTTACACTTTTACTGTAAAACTCCATGTTTGGAGTTACATCATGACAGCACAACTGCCCAAAAGTGAATATCATTTCTTTCTCTCTAATAAATAAACCGACTTTTTTGAATGTTTGTCCCTGTGATTTGTTAATTGTCATAGTAAAAGCTATTCTAACAGTAAACTGTAAATGTTTTAATACGAACTAGCAAAATACCCGCGCTTCGCAGCAGCGAAGTACTGCTTTAAAATTTTAAATAATAAGCTGAGGGAAAAAGTCTCGTGCCATTACAAAGTTTCGGTGGCTGTAAGTTTCTCAGTAACATTATTGGTGCCCCAACCTTCAAAATTAGATTATGGTCAGGAGTGCCTGGAGGATTCAGAGTGTGGACCGAGCTGCAGGCTATGGATGTATATATGTACTGTATGTAAGTAGGATTCAGTTAACATTGGGAACTCGCGTACCAAATTTCTTGAAGATGGGCCCATTAAGTAACAAAGACCGCTGGAAAGTTCAATATGGCGGCCAACAGTGGTGTCATACCATCGAAATAAGTACGTACATCGGTTTCGGTTAGCGCAGGGAAGCTGCCTACCAAATTTCGTGAAGATGGGGCCATAAATAAGAAAGTGTAACATGGCGGACATTGTCGACCGTTATGACCGTTACGTGTAGAATTTCGAAATGAAACCTGCTTAACTTTTGTAAGTAAGCTGTAAGGAATGAGCCTGCCAAATTTCAGCCTTCTACCTACACGGGAAGTTGGAGAATTAGTGATGAGTCAGTGAGTGAGGGTTTTGCCTTTTATTAGTATAGATGTATTTGTGTATGTATATATGTGTGTGTGTGTGTATCTATATATATACTGTATATACTGTATGTGTATATGTATGTATATATATATATATATATATATATATATATATATATAGATATATATATAGATATATATATGTGTGTATGTATATATATATATAGATATATGTATATATATGGTTTTGGCAGCCAAGCGCTTTTTTCCAACCTAGAAGACGTCTCTTGAGATCCGTTTAATCGCCTCGTTGACTGCATGTCTTCCAAGGTAGTTTCAATACCCATTTCCTGCACCGAGTCATCTCCCCTTTTCTGAGTGACTGTGTTAGTGGCCATACTACGTACAGGTCTTTGAACGCACTGAATACTTGTAACTGATGTCGCCCGTCGGGTATACTTTCGACAGTGAACGGAAGCAATTGTCGAGTAACAAAAATGATTTGTAAGTGATTTCGCATTGAAGAAATAGTAAAAACTTGATCACTTGGGTCAATACCTAAAGAAATACACACAGCAAATGCAATTGAGAATACACCAGAATCTGTATGATTTAATTGTTGCTGTGTGTCTTCATAAACTGTGGGAGTTTTGTAAGGAACAAAGCATGAAGGAAACGAAGCTGCTCTTCGGTGAAGTTGAATTTTTTTTATCAGCGTTTAAACTGTCATAGACATGAATTACAGCACCATCATAATAGGTATCAGTGAGTCACTCGTTCAGTAGCTGCAGAAGGTAACATTTGAATATGTTTTGCATTTTGTGGAATGGGTATTATAGGTATGTCAGGAGTCCACATTAGCAAAACCTCTTGAGGTTGGAAAATTGTATGCGCAGCTAAAATTTCGTTAAATTTGCTCATGTGACCTGTTGATAAATAATCATTATTTACCAACTCATTCATTGCAAAATCTTACAGTGGTAAGATCACTCCTTCCATAACACTAAACACAAACACTAAGTAGACACTAACACTAAAAAACGGCAACACCGCCAGGAAGAACACTAAATGACATAAAGTAAAAGTCTACTAAACTTCTTTATTATAACTGCTTTATGGTAGCAGGTGAGGGGACGCTGGTGCACGCTTGTTGTTGCCGCTCCTCCCTGTTAGCAACACTTTTCGCACAATTCGCCTTAATTCTGCACTTTCTTACACTTGTTTTATTTCGTTTATTGTACGTATAGTTCGTGGATACAGCTGACTCGAATTGCATGGATTTGGCTTAATATTTACAGATTTTATGGACTCCACTTTACTGGGAACAGCTGAGTCTGTGGATCACGGGATGAGACCTACGAACATTTCTTTGTACCTGGCGATCTAGCACCTCGGGATGATGTGTCTCCGTGATTATATTCGCTATGCTGATCTGCTCCCGTTTCATCTTACAGTCCTCTATGACCGGGAACTGATCTGATGTTCATACTAACCTGGCTTATGGCTCCGGGGCGATCACGCCTGAAATTACCAAGCGTTACTGTTTATGGCTGTGTATTGGAACATCCAAATCCTGCTTCCTCCTCCTGCTGTGCTTTCTTTCGCCGCTCACCTACGTTACCACACCCACCTGTCCTACCGGCTCTGTTGTGCTGTGCTGCTTCTACACTGCTATCAGCTAAGTATCACTCACTATCTTAGCGCTTTGAGTACTGAGTAAAGCGCTATATAAATGTAATGAATTATTATTATTTATTATTAAACACTAAAGTACAAAAACGAAGTAGAAAGTAACACTAAACCGCAACACCGCCGGGTAAACTGTCACACCGCGTCTACTGAACACTAAGAAACACTAAGCAGAAACACTAAAGGAAAAAATACTATTCAGTAAGTACCGCGTCTACTAAACAGTAAATCAGTAAAGGAGAAAGGACTAAACACTAAGGAAAAAGATCGGCAAGACCGCGTCAGCTGCGGAGCTCAGCTCGGAGCGAAATGAAGTGAATGAAATCAGGTGAATGGGAGGGGAGATGATCACGTGACTCCCCTACCCGCCTTGACTCTCAATCCCTCCACAAACACACAAACACAGTCTCTCGGATCCCAACTCTCCTTTATATGTATAGATTACATATCAAGATCTCCTTTGGTGTCTAATGTTTTCCGCAGAAGATTTACCAGATGGAGTTAACAGTTGTAGATATTCTACAAGATATTGTAAGTTGACGTTTTCATCACCACCAGCTGTTTCAGCATAGTTTATTGATACGCATTTAACCAATGTGCTGTGTAACCGATTGACGGTTTTCACGTAAATTCATTTGACTTCATCATTTCTCTGTTCTAGGATTGCCCGTGTACTCATTTCTTCTGTTAATAACCCTTCAGGATGAAATTCTTCATTTAGATTTAGACATAATATGTCTTCTTTTATTGGGTACTTAAAGTAAGGAAAACGTAAAAAATTATAAGAGCTGAGAGAGCAGGAACTATGTCTGACAAAAGCTTTCACACGAATGAGAGGTGAGAGGACTGTGAGCATGGGCTGTTAACCATAAATGGTTGTGAGGAGGGTGGAGTTTGATAAAATCTCTTGGAAATACTATTGTTTCAAGATTTTTTTTTTTATAATAGAGGGATATGACCCATTTCTCACTTTATTGGCAGGGCAGTATACAAGCCATTGTAGAAAGAGCATTTTGGAGCAGACATCTTTCAATGCATTACAAATCACCAATCGTATCAATTCTTTTCAAAATAGGTAATATTAGACTAATCGGATATTCCGTTTAATGAATCAAAGTTTACAAACTGGGAAATACGCTGGAATGACATAAAGACATTTAGTTCCAAGACAGTTTGTTTTAGCCATGTACTTAAACCGTCAATAAAAGTACATATTTGTGCTCATTTAATGAAGAGCTTCAGAGAATTTACATTTCTGGAAAAAAGATATGTTTGTGCTTAAGAACAACAAGCTGATATGCTAAACATGTGGAGACAGATATTCTATTTCCCGAGGAGGAAACAGAGATGATACTCAGGGTATCAACACCAAAAAATATGAAGACACCATACAGAGTAAATGTGCCAGGCTGATGAGATGCTGGATCAGACACAGTTTACGCAATGTATGGTTGTTCTCATATCAACCAGAAGTATAAAAAAAAGGCAATCAGAATGGCTGGGCAGAGCTTTCTAATTCAGTTGCGTTGTCATGTGTGTGAGTGCTGTCAGAGTGGGTGTAGTTAGCATTGTAACTTAGCAATATGCCAACAGCAAGGGCACATGGTAATATTTAAAGTACACAAGCATTAAAGCGTCTTATTATAGGAGTAGCATTGAAGGCCACATTTGTTTGGTTTTATACTTTAAAGTTAGGTGTATGAGCAGTGTAGACGTGTTTGTATGCATCATTGTAAGACCGCGATAATGTTACTCCCTGTTCCCCTATAATCCTCTAGGTGTCCCATACTCTTTTAGGGAAAATCTGGTAAAAACACAAAACCTACCAGTAATAGGTAATCCCTGGACAACAACAACTTTTGGTTAAAAAATTTACAGGATGATGGCGATAATCCTACAAGCAAACAAATGGGCCACAAATCACACCAGAATTCCACATTGGTGTGTGGAATGTCCTCCCAGAACACACCACATAATGGACTTTTTCTCAAATGGCCTGCAACAGCCCAACACCAATCGTGTGCCAGTTTCATCAGGAAAAAACAAGAAAGCACGTGTCCATTGGGCACAGAAGATCATATTTACTGTGGTTTTATTTGTATACTAGCTGTGCTACCCATCTAAGACAAGCTGAAATCTAAATAATCGACATAGACCTCAGCGTTAACATTTACTGTGCACCGTACAATGCCTATGTCGCTGTTCTATGCCATTTGGTATGGAATTTGCACCTTTGTAATGTGCCATCTGCTAGAAAGACGAATGCAATGCATTTTATTACTAAAACATTTTGTGATGCACCATCTTTTGGAATGACAGAGACATAGCAACTGGATGGACAAACAGACATACACACAGACTCTTATCCTTTTATTAACATAGTAATATAATCCGAACATTCGGTTAATCAGATTCATCCTGTAATTTTCTATCAGTTGTCAAGTTTAAGATTACATTTGCATGTTTTCTAAAAACGTCTAATTATTTCTACCTTAAAAATGTTATAAAGTCTGTGGAAAAACTGTGTAGAATTGCCTAGTCACTGTGAAATGCTTAAAAAGAAAATGATTAAAGAGGACAATAGCAATTAACTGAGTGAAATTATTGACATTTTTTTCAATTAGTTTACTGTGCCTGAAGTATTTCTGGACAGGCCAAAATTACATTCAGAAAGATGACACTACACTTTTTTAATTAGGTTTTGGTCTGTACTTAACATTTTAATATATTGTTTACTGTTAATTAATACTTAATTCTGGCAATGACAATTAAAGGGGTCCTTTACTTTTCATTAACTGGTTTAGTATGACATGTTCATAGATAACATTTTGCAGGCTTTACCATAAATAAAAAGGCCCAAGTGGCTGAAATTGTTCTTCGTGATTTTTGACAAGTCTGACAGCTTATTGAATGGTTATCAAGCTACGCAGTTCCCTAAATAAGTAGACAGAATATCCAAAAAAGACAGATTTAATATTATCTGATCTCTTGGGGCTCCAGATGTTTGGAAGATATAAACATCGTCACCTTCTGGGAAGGACTACACTTGAAACTTGCTAACATGTCTCTATGGAGAATAGAACTGTCAGGAGAAAGTCTTGTCGATTGTGAATGTTTACACAAAAAAGAAAGAGAAATGTCGGCATGAAAGATTTGAAAAATATGCCCGATGCTTTTACAAAGTGCTGTCTGAGATTTAGGCTGCTCGTCTCTTCAGAAGATTGCTGTTTTGTTGGTGATTACATCCCAAAATAAATAAACACTAGCTAAAGGAGGGCCTGTGACCTTTTTAAGTTTATTTAAATGCAGCCCAATGAACAGTAATGTGATTAATGGCAAATGTTTATTCAGTGTGCTTGTTAGTGTATGGGATATTCACTCTAAAGTGAATGTGAATTTATTCATTCAGTCTCAAGTTTACTTACCTGACAGGCACAGATAATTGAATATTTGAATTGTTATTTTTTTATAGTCCTATTAAGCAGGGAGAACTTGATAGTCTCTGATTTTTCTGGACAAATTGGCGGAGGTTGGAAAGATAACTTTGACTCGTCCTTAGAATGAATATTTAAATTAGGAGCATTAATTGGGAGCTTGTGAGTTCCTCTAACAGTAATATCCTTAAATTTCTATTATTTAAGAACAAGTCAAGGACATTTCTCTTTTTTATGCAATTGAAATGTGAAAGCATGAGTTGTCAGGCGAGTTATGAGAAAGCAGGGGCCACTCATCAATTTTATACTGAAAAATAAAAAGTAAACAAAAAATGTTTTATTGGCTATAGCCTCAAGTACAGATCATTTTAAAAAAAAAATGTTTTATGCTTGAAAGATTCACTTCCAGTGTGTTTAATTAGTTAATGATAGGAGTTGCTCAGGAGAAGTCCCCAAACCCTAGGAGAATTATAAAAAAGTAGAAAAGGATGTAAAACAAAAAATAATAACAATAATAATAATAAACATGCAGAACAAAATAAATTACCGAAACTCTTTTGGTGCCTGCTTAGATGTGTGCCAGTACATCATGCATCCAGCCTCCACATGCCCTATCCCTTCCCCAACTCTTGTCCTCCTGCCAATGGAGAACTTGCCAAACCTTTCCACCCAAGTCTACATTCCCTGAAGGTCTGTCCAGAAGGAGCCATTCAGCTCTTAGCATGGCACACACACTTTGAGATGATGCTTCTTTGATGGCACTTTATGGTTCTTTACTGGGTTGTAAGGTTCCTTGAGGAACCATTGCTTGAAAAAGCAACATTTCATTCTGGGACGGGTTCTTTGCATGTAAAGTTGGTTCTTTGTGCTTTGAAAAACTTCCTACGGTGTAGAAAAAACATGAAATCTTTAATATATGGTAGACTACTTAGCAGGACACTAATAGATTAAGAAAAGCTGGACTTACCCTGTATTACTGTACGTATGCAGCCAGAGTCCTTTTAAATTCATGAGCCATTGGTATTTTACAGATCTGTTACCGTCTACTCATGGTTATTTGCCAGTGTCACTGGCAAGACTACAGTGGTGCTCACTGGCATTGTACATTTTCCAGAGCATATTATGGCCCAACTGCCATCCTTTCCTGAGTACCACCAGCTGTAGTCACAGTCCCAATTGGGCCTATGCAACACTAATTACATTTTAAATAGAATGACTTGTGAAAAGAGATCTGTAGAACATTTGGGAAATTTCAGCATTATATACAAGCCAGTCCCAGCTCCAGAGGGCCATTAAGCCAGGCTGTGCTTCCTCAAATATTATGTCGATTCCCCCCACCCACCACCATTCCATGCTGTCGAATACACTGTTACCTGTTGGATTTTTGGGACTTTATCACATCACGCCCCCTCTGACACATCATGCCCTACTAGTACCTGTTTGTCTAGAGTTGGGACTGATATGATCTGTTGCATACTGTACATCTCAGAATCTAGAATTAGCTTATGAGGACAAATGAAATGGAGAAGACACCAGAGTCTCACTTTCTGCGTGTTTCTTTTTTTCTTGCACAGAGGTTCAGGACTGGACAAAGTCCATATCTCTGCCTGCTGTATTTGTGATCTTAAGTGGACTTTCCTGCAGGTTCAAATGGAATTCATCAGTGAGCATTTCACTGTTTCACTCAATGAAGTCTGAACATTTAACTTTTGTTTATTCACTGATGACACCCACACATTTCAACCCGTGTGTTGTTGTAGTAACTGTATGTAGTAGTGTTTTATAGGTTTAGACAGCAGCATTAGCTCTTCCCCATAGATAGATAGATAGATAGATAGATAGATAATGGTAGCACTGCTACCTTGCAGTAACTAGATCAGAGTTTACTACCCAGGCCCTCCCCACTTGAGGTTTACATATTCTCCCAGTGTCTGCATCAGTGTCCTCTGGGTGCTTGGGTTGCCTCCCACAGTCCAAAGACATACAAGTTAGATGAATTACTTATGCAAAATTGTCCGTAGTGTGTGTATGTGTGTTCACCCTGTGCTGGATTGGTGCATCTGCCCAGCAATCGTTTCTGCCTTGTGCTCTATGCTTGTTCAGATAGGCTGCAGCTCCGCTCAGAATAAATGGATAGATAATACTACATTTGCTATAAGGTAAAATTACTGTAAGCTTTTTACAGTAGCTCAGAAAATAAATTTATATTATAACAGATGACAACAACAGCTCCCCTCAATTACACACAAGAATTACAAAAGAATAAAACTTCTGACTTGGCTAAAGATAAAAGTAGCATTCACAGTCACAGTGAGGTTCCATAATGGCGTATTGCCATTTGGTATAAAGGAGCCTCCGTAGCATTTCATGAAACACTTCTGCTGAATAATTTGTTTGCTGACAGTCCTCAGTGTTGGTGTGTTAGAGTGACAATGTGTGGCATTGTTCATAATGGCACTCAGTTTTGTCCTTCATTCTTTCCTTAGCTACTACCCCTAGTGGGACAAGAGTGTGTCCCATAACTGAGCCTGACTTGTGAATCAATTCATTCTAACTACCTAATGAATAACAGTGAAAAAAAATGTGCTGTTTGAAGTTTGTTAAATAAGACTTGTAATTTTTAATATGTGTGAATATTAGGATTATTTTGGGATTTTTTAGACAAGGTTAAGCTTTTAGATGAATAAAATGCTGCAAGCAAAACTATATTGTAAAACCCATAAGGGAAATCAAGCTTTGTGTTTGATTGTAGGTATTTAAAAAGGTGTTTAATACACAAGTGTCTTTATGGACAGAAGGTTTGAAGAAACAAGCACATGACTATGACAATGTGTTTTTTAAGAGAATGAGGATATTGGGATGCATGCAGATAAAATGAAGAATATAGGGATATATGCAAATGTAAAAGCAAACACTAAAGTTGTATAAGATTTAAGCTCAGATAAACTACTGTAACCAGTGTGTGTGCACGTCATTATCAGGTATGAAATACTGTAGGTGACCTTGTAGTCAACATGTTATTATATTTAGAGTGGCTTCACTGACAAGTAACAAGATCATTGGAAATTATTAGCTGTCTTTTTTTGGCTAATGCAACTATTGCTAAATCTTTAATGATCAGCCACCAAGACACTCTAAGAGGAAAGGATTTGGAGGCAATTTCAGAGACGTCATAAGAGGAGAAAAGAAGGAGACATCAGAAACATCAAGAGGGTCATGTCTTCGACTATCAAGCGCCCTAGCATTTACAAGTTTGGCCTAAGAGGATGAAGACTGTAGCAACTAAAAGCCAATATTAACCACCTAATACGAAGCTTGACATTCTATAGGATGATGGATTAAGGTTCTTATCCAGATTTTGTAGGATCCTAACCCAGGCCTTAAGAGGTTATCATCATGGAGAGAGTCCCATTCAAGTTACTATAAAAATTTTTCAGGGTAGCCAGTCCCTGTTAGGAACGGTTCAGCCATTGCAGGGGTGTAAAACAGGGAACAAGACTGGTTTGAGCAGTGTGCATCCTGGCCTTGTTAAGGTATTCGGAGTTTCTGTTCTTGCAGTGGTGGAAAACTGGATTGGTCCCAGCAGTGTGAAGCCTATCAATGTTAAGAACTCAGAGTTTTAGTGCTAAACCTTTCACGGGTAGAAATATGCAATAAAGAGTGGCCTCTGTAGCCTGCCCTTATTAAGGATTCCAGGGGTATCTATTGCCGGGTGTACATGTGAAACAAGGTTAATAAGCTCAGGAACATTATTTAGGCATTACCAAGATTAAGTTATCCACCAATGAAAGAGAACTTTAGGGAGTGCACATGCACACATGCACTTAGGAGGCAGTCAACAAGCCATGAGGGGAGTGAAATATCACAAGATGAAGGGTTGATTTACACTACTAACATGTCTCTCTCTCTCTCCCATCGGGACCAAAGAAGAGAAATAACAATCTTGTTTACTCACCTGCATCACTTCCGGATTCACAAAATGGTCGCCCAACATCAATTTCCGCTTCCGGCTCCAGATGATGATGTCACTTCAGCCCCCCCAATAAAGACGTCACTTCCAGCCTCTAACAATGAAGTCACTTCTGGCACCTGATGATGACATAACTTTCAGTCTCTACTCAATGAAATCACACCCGTCCAACAGTCTGTGACGTTATTTCCTGCCACATCACTTCGGACTACCATTTTCTGTATAAATAATGCCATCTTTTTTGTCAAATGCTCTGGTTTTTGATCATTTTTTATTACTTTTTTCATAACGTCCTCTGGACATTATACAGGACAATTCCCAACTCTTTTTGCTTTGTGGAATTCCTTTATTCTTTATTACAGGGCCTAAAGTGTCTTTTGTCAATACAGTCATGATGAAACAATGGGAAACAGAACAGATTGAGCAAGGAATTTGCAATTACACCTTTCTATGTCTTTACTTTCTTTACTCGACGTAAGTTGACATGCCAAATCAGTAATGATCTCTATATAATCAGGACTAGATAAGAAATGGGTTTCCAGTGGAGGCACACAGGGAGGCCGGTCATGAGTGACTTGAAGGAGATATTGGTTTGTATGATCAAGGGTTAAAAGACAGGAGCGTGTTGCTACCATTTAAGCTGAAGAGATGAGAAATTTGAAGGTTCGCTTTGCTGTACTGTGCACCCGTGTAGTTGCCGATGCCCCTGGCTTTTCTCCAATTGCTGTCAGCTCCTTTTGTAACCTCAAATCAGATAACACTGCATCAGAAAATGGATGAATGTATAAATGACTGATTAATATTTATTTATGGACAATAGGGAACTGCAATGCTATTTTCATCTATAAATCATGACTGTGAAACCCCAAAGTGACTAATCAAATGCTGCTGCATCATATTATTGTAAGCATCTCATGATACAGATCTTTAAAAATGCTTTGGATCATTAATTTCCCCACTCAAGGTGAACATTCCTAAACACATCAACAGAAACAGAGGCAAATGAAAGCAGGTCCCGGTGCTCGCTGTGCAAATCATCGGCTGCTGTAAAAGGTCTGCAGTCTAACCTGTAAATTATTGAAGCCAGGCAGCAGGAAAGCTTTATAAACTTCACACTGAGCGAAGTCCTAAGAAATACACATTTAAAATTTGACTGACTCTAAGATATGACCTGTCTCCGTGAGCCCGCCGCAGTCGATACAGTCTGTGATGTGATAGAAAATGAAACCAAAACATGGATAAAATCAAAAGGCAAATGAATAAACTAATGTTCTTTCTCATCTACTTCTTTGTTACCAGTTTTCATTTTAAAATGATAGATCATGGGCTGTAGTCAGCCATGAACTTCAATTAATATTCAATGTGTCACTGAGCTCTGAGTATTCAATTAGCTTTGCGCTCATTTAACCTTCATGTACCATTTCTACCTATTATTATGTTTTTCCTTTTTATTGTACATTATTTTTTTATATTATGCTGTAAGAAAATCTCTTTTTGCTCTGCCTAATAAGGTCCTTTACAGTACACCCGGAGATGTGGAGGGTAGGGGGCTCCTAGTTAAACACTGAATGATTTATTGTACCAGAACATTATCTTAAAGTTATAAAAACCCTCGACAGGCTGGAACACTGCAGCTGATGACCCGTGTGTCTCCCATGTACTTTTAAATTTCTATAATATTCCACACTTCAGTCCAACTGCTCCCAGAGAATATAACGGCCAGAGCACCGAGAGCACTCTGCTCCACCCGTATCTCCGTCAACTTTTATCGGGGTCTCCTGGCAGAGACTGAACACAGGTTTATATGTAAAAAGGTTTCTTTAATACAAGGAAAATATAAAAGTATTATTTGTCTTCAGACTGGGTTTTGTTGTTGTTGCATTTTTTGGTGCAGTTGTGCCTACGAGTTGGCACTGGACGAGGAACGACTTCTGCAAAGTGTAATTAACAACACTGAACCTTCTCCACCCGTGCCGCTAATTCTTCCTACTGGATCCTCATGTCTATGAAAAGTATAAATTACATAATTTATGTTAGCATGATGCGGTGGGCTGGTGCCCTGCCCAGGGTTTGTTTCCTGCCTTGCGCCCTGTGTTGACCGCGATTGGCTCCAGCAGATCCCTGTGACCCTGTAGTTAGGATATAGTGAGTTGGATAATGGATGGATGGACGTTAGCATGATAAAATTGTTTTAATAAGAATGAAAAAATACAGTCTCAAGGGTGACTGAACAGCCATCAGATCAATTTTGCATTGTCCATTTGACAGTTTGATATGTAACTTTTCTGATCTTTGTCTCAGGTCCTCAATACATGAGCTTCTTCTGTGAGGCTGTAAGGAAAGGTGTTTCTTTCAGACACTAAGCTGGGAATATAATTTTTTTTTTTTGTCATTTAGTAACTGTTGCCCAGAATTGTTACCACAGTGCTTTAAATTTAACTTGCCATCTGCAAATTTTCATTCCCTCTTTTTCTGTCAAAGCAAATGGTGCACAAGAGTGTATCCAAGCATCACTGGGTGCAAGACAGGAACCAACAGAAACCACCAACACTCATGCTCACTCATACTGAGCCAGTCAATGTAACGGGTCATGGGAGACAATATGTAAAGTCTGCAGTGATTGTCGCCAGAGCTGTGGCACAGGAGTCTGCATTGCTGCACCACTGTGGCATCACGTTGATCTTTTTGTAATGAGACTGATGACTGTTATAATCCTAGTGCATAGGAATGAGTGACACCTAACTGTGCAGCATGTGCATCGAATTTTGATTGTATTATAGATAGATAGATAGATAGATAGATAGATAGATAGATAGATAGATAGATAGATAGATAGATACTTTATTAATCCCAAGGGGAAATTCACAATTATTAATAATTGGGAATTGTTATGATCTCTTCTGTATTTAATTTTTCCATTCTCTTATTTATGTCTTGGGTAACAATTTTCCGTCCTATCTGAGGTGTTGGAATATGAGGATTCCTGATATCTGAATTATTTTTGAGAGTAACATGTATTTAACTCTTTGAGGGCTGAATATTTTTTCCCAAAAACTTTTGAAAAACACACAATACACTGGTTTCACACATAAATCAAGACTGCTATTGGCACCTGTTCAGCATCCTTGGCAGCAGTGGATGTGCAGGGGCAGCTCGATGGCCAGCAGGAATACATGGTGGGCCGGCTACCTCTTTGTCTTCGCACAGCGGTGGCAATTGCATTGTGATACAATATGGTTTGTACCTCTTGTCATCATAAGTGGTGGTCCTCCTAGGCGAATGGTGCTGTAGGGGTATCAGCTACACAAACGTGTTCAGCACCACGATCAGCTGGGGACCGATAGGCTGATGCTGATACCTCACTTTCGTTTTCGATTTCCATCTACAGATTACAAGCATCAAACTCAGAGACAGATAAGTCAGAGTCTGATTCAGCAATAATACATAAAATGTCCATGGAGTATTTTGCTTTGCACATTTGCTTTTGTCTTGCCAGATGTCGATGCCATTTTAGAGGCTGTTTGAAATTCACTACTCATGCATGCCCAGGGAATTGAGGTCAAATCAACAAAGCTATATAACTTTCCTTCAACCAGAGAGAGTCGAACTAAAACATAAAGGCGAATTTTGTCGCAGTTTACAGCCCATTATTGTCTTAAACCCCTAAATTTCAACAAAAGTCAACATCAGCCCCTGAAAGAGTTAACATTGTTGAAAAAAATTTGAGCTGCTTTCACAACCATTTAGTTTTGTATTTGGGCACTGACATTTTTTGAGACATTCTTTGCCAAGATATGATTCCTGGTTGCTGGGGCATGGTCACGAGGGGCACACGGTGTTTGATGCAGAGGTAACGCAGATGTTTAAAAGGTCACCACCGGCATTCATGTGTCATCTGAGTTTGTGCATAAATCCTGTCACACGTGTGCATTTGGGAGACAACTTCAGGATGCATCAAATATTAATTAAACCTCTAATTCGGGGGTTAGTACCTCTCCTTAATGCCTAGTGAAAGATTGAGAGATGAAGATTCATGACATCACTTCCTGTGCTGGCCTCCTGAACATGCCTTTTCTTCCTGCCTGCTCCTCTGCCATGTTCAGTCTAATTGATGATCTCGTCTGGAAAGACGTCTCTGCAGTTATTGCGTGTTTTGTTGTTTTCCTTTTTGTTACAACATCTTCAATCATACAGAGAACACCAAACCTTTATGATGTCTCCTTGTTTTCTTGTTGCAATCCCTAAAAGACTTAGGTGTGAGTTTGTTTCTATTTTGTCACTTTTTTAAATATTTTGCAACCGTTTTTCACTTTTGGGTTTCCTTTTCGGCTTGGTGAAAGTGCTTTTGACTGTTTTGACTTTGTATGTTTCTTTATGTCTCAATTTCTTAATCTTTCTCATTAAAATTCTGAAAATAGAACTATCAGATAAAAAAAAAAAATTGCGATCCTACGGCACACGTATATTGGGGCATACAGTGGGATATAAAAGATATCCACAAACAAATCAAGAATATTTTGACTTCCCTAGTTCAGGCTGTGGAAGGCCTTAATAACATTAATCACAGACTTCGGAATACGTCTCCCCTTCAAGCTTCGGCAAGCACCAGCCACTTAAAAGAACTCGTCTTGCAGCATCCAGTCTGACATACAAGAGATACAAAGAAATGCAGCCGTTTCCTTTCTTTCTTTCTTTTCTGATTTGGGCATTTTTATTTCAGTCACATTTGGTGTACACAACAATGTACAAGAAAAGGTCAACATTGCTAATTACAGAATATACAATAATTCCAAACAGAATCACTTTATAACATTAAAACCTCTTAGAAAAAAATAAACATTATAAAGATGTATATCAGATTAATGGTATAAAACACTATGAAAAATAAAAAAACAATTTATTTTCCGACAGTGAAATGCAGACATTTCTTTAATCAGTGGATGTCAAATTTTTTGCACCGTATTTGGCTAAGATTTTTAGGTTGCATTTTAGGTGTGACGGAAATGCCTTTGACCATGTTGGCTATAACTTTGCATAGTATGTTTTAACTATTTCTCATTCTCCTGAAAAAAACCCAACAATTCAGTGCACAGATTCCCCAAAGAATTTTTGCAATTATGATTCCAGGCTTTCTGGCATTTTTGTGCAAGGATGAAATACAAATGGAGAGAATGTAAAGGAACTTTTTTATTTCCTTCAGATTCCTGACTCTTTGAAGTGAGGAAAATCTACTATTCTGCATGCCCACTAGAGCCAGATTTACACATAGACGTGGAATATATTTTTTTTACATTGCATTTAACCTCACTCTTACTGTGGATATCACCTGCACAGTCAATATGAACATATCATTTACATTATCCTTCCATCAACCCATTCAAAACTGGCTTGTAGAGCACCAGCGCCTTTAAAAAAAACCAAACAATTAAGTGTTGTGGTATACTCGGGCCGTACAGCTCCCCAAACCTGGACACAGACACACAGAGACACAAGTTCAAAAACAGCACAGTTTATTTCTTCATGAAGCAGCTAACCCTATTTCCCGCTACCCACTTCAGAGCACAGTACATAATTATTCACAGCCGTAATGCTCAGACCCTTTTTCTTTCTCCTTCCTTCTCTTTTTCTCTGCTGTCTCCATTCCTCTCCCAGCAAGCTTTGTCTTCCTCCTCCCAACTCTGGCTCCTTGAATAGAGTAAGGCGGCCTCTTTTGTAGTGCTCCAGGTACTCTCCGATCCTCTTCTGCACCCAGAAGTACTGCATGCCAGGGTTGTGGAATTGTCCAGGTGTGCCCCAGTGTAAGCCAGGGGGTTACCCTCTCATGTTCCAAGAGAGGTATTACCCTGAATTTGTCCTCTCCTTTGGTCCTTCCATCACTGGTGCAGCCAGTTGGTTTAGAAGTCCCTTCATTAGTTCAATGGAGATGACTTGTCTGTGTTTCAGATGATTGTAGTCTACATGGAGTTGAATGCAGAGGGTCCAACTTGTGGGAAGGCAATATGGTGGTCTATCCTACAAAATGAAGACAAAAGGTCACTCCAAGCAGCTCTGTGGAAAATGAATTGGAAAGCACAGTCAGGGGATGGAGAAAAGTCATCAAATCTGCAATTGAATCAATTATTAAAAGATGGAAGCAGTATGGCACAGCTAGCACAGGACATCCAAAATCACTGAGTGATCATGCTGCCATGTTTGAATGCTGCATATTATCAGAAAAATATCATCCCCGCTATGAAACATGGCAGTGGCAGCGTCATGATGTGGGGATGCTTCTCTGTAGCAGGTCCTGGCAGGCTATGAATGCAGCAAAATATGAAGAAATCCTAGAGGAAAACCGAAAGCAGTCTGCAAGAAGCCAGCACGTTGGGTGGTTTCTTTTCCAGCAAGTCAATGAGCCCAAAGCTACAAGGGAATGGTTTAAAAAACAACAATGTGAATGTCCTGGAGTGACCGTGTAGCGGGGCCACATAGGTATTGTTGTTTATAGTGTTTGCACCCAGTCACGTCTCGTCACAGCACCCCGTTTAAACTAATATGTGTCTGTTTAAATGTCGTCCCCGTAATGAGAAACGGGGAGGGATATTGCGGGGAGGCAGCGACCCCTGGACACGTCAGTTTTGCCAGTTACATCCGGCTCATCATTATTTAAACGATCAGGAGGGAAAGAGGAAAGAGACAAGGAGAGAGACAGAGATTTCAAGTACCGACAACTGATCATCATTTTTCTGCCATTATTTACATCGTGCCTTGTTCCAGTTTGCTTCTCATTCTGCCAGAATCACAACAGCACCATCACCTCCAGAAACCCCGGGGTTGGACATTATTATCCACCATTCGCCAAGGAAACACGGTGAGGTTGTTCTGTTTTATTCGGGAAATTCAAACACATCCATTTTTGATCAGTCATCAGTATTCTGGTCAGTGATTTACCCAGACTCAATTTCACGTTCATTATCATTCAGTACTCATCCATTGATATTATTTTAATTTTGTGTTTGTTATACGTGTGCAGGGGAAAGGGAGATTTTGTTATTGTATATGTGGTGTTTTCACTTTCCTGCTTTGGTGGAGGGGTGTATATAGATATACAGGGTGGTGCAGATCTAATTATGCAGATCCAGATCGTCTGGATGACTTTGATTTATGTGGGGACGATTTCAGTTCGGCACAAAGATGATTCTTCATGTCATCAGTTTTCGCAGCACACTTTTCGATGGTCTGGGATTTTTTGGGTGATTTTCTATGTTATAAACTTAATAAGTTATAGCGTATTGAAAATTGCATAATTAGATCTGGACCACCCTATATTTTATGTAGTGGATTTGAATTATTGTAGCTGTCATTGTGTTTAATTTAATATATTCCTACACTTATTTTACATATCTGCTTTTGTTTGCTAGTCTTTGAACCGTCGATTGGGGAGGAGGGAAAATATTTTTTGTCAGAGTCACGGCTTGGTATAGGTAGGTTTTCTCAGTAATTCATCCAGGCCACATGTCCTGGTATTGTGGTTGCCGGCTGGGTAAGGGGTCAGAGTCCAAAGTTCAATCCAAATGAGAATTTGTGGCTGGACTTGACAAAAGGGATGATCACCATACAGCAATGATAGAGCTTGAGGTGTCTTGAAAAGAAAAATGGAGGAAAACTGCTGTATACAAAGACTGAGAGACCTGAGTACAAAGTCTCAAAGCTGCCACAGTTGCCAAAGGTGGATCTACTAAATGCTGACTTGAGAGGGGTTAATACTTATTTGATAGTTTTTTGTGTGTTTTATGTTTGTATTTAATTTAAATCACGATGCAGATATGTTTTCACTGTTACATTAAAGAATTATTTTTCTGTTGGCCAATGTCAAAAAAACAAATGAAATCTACTGTGACTCAAGTGTTGTTCAATAATAATACATGAAAACATCCAAGGGGGTTAATATTTTATATGCGCCTTATAGAAATGAAGGGTAGGTGGTAATTGCGTCTGGAATTATGCTTTATGTGAAAATGTGAATGTGAGAGACTATGGTAAATTACTGTACAATTACTGAGTTTCTTTCTTTCAATACATCTTATTATTAGAAACATTAACTGCATGGCTGAAGGTGGGATGAGTGGAAATTGGAAGGTTGAGTGGGCGGACTTAACATTGGCTTTTCTGACGTTAGCTTAAATAAAGTAAATCATAGTCATCCATAGTAAATTGAAATACATGAATGTGGTCTCTCCTGAGATTAAACCCTAACAAAGCATTGATGAAGATCATGTTTAACATATTACAGTGCCACAAAGAGTAAAGGAGTAAATGATAATCGAAGCTCGAGATACTAAGAAAACATATCCCAACATCAATTTACAGTAAAATGTATTAATATGTATCATAAAAAATCAACTATAGGGGTAGACACTGTCTGGTGTCATCATGGCTGAACACTTTACACACGTGGTGCAAGTTAAGTTGTAGCTCACTGAGCCTGTCTGGGCATGACGTACGATATACAGTCGACCCTTGACATACGACCGGCCTGACATGCGAACAACTTGATTTACGACCAAAATTTTTGTTTTGATTTAATACCAACGTCTTGCGTTACGACCCGAAAGCGGTCACGTGTATCCGCTTGTGCGATTGTAAACAAACAGCCGAGAGCGTTCGTAAGCGTCAGTCGGAGCCCAGATACATGTGTTTGTGGATGTAATTTCGGTCAGTGCAGTGATTTATCTATATATATAATTCACTAAGACCATGGCAAGCAAGATGCATAATTGTTAAGGAAGGAAGAGAAGGTAACAAAGGTAAAGAAAGCGATCACAATCGAAACGAAGAAGGAAATTGTGCGGAAATATGAGAGTGGTGTTCATGCGACTGATACCGCTAATACCGTATTTACTCATGAACCACGCACCCTCGTGTAAGACGCGCACCCTAATTTTTACAAAGAAAATTGCGAAAAAAGCTTTGCCCCGTGTGTGTTGCGATTGTATAAGAAGCGTTTAGAGAGAGAGCGAGCACTGTCGTGCGAATGTGCGAGCAAGCGAGCTCGAGAGAGAGCGTGAGTGCGCGAGCGAGCCCAAGAAGAAGAAGTTTCCTCGTGTATGACGCACACCTGATTTTCTAATGCTAATTTTTGGGAAATAAATGCGGTATGTACAGCATGTCGAAATCCACCATCTCGACAATTTTACAAAGAAAAGATTTGCATAAGGAGGCTCCTTCTAAACAATAACCACCTTCCGTTTCATTCTCCTCCTCCTCCCTTCCTGCAGCCCAAAGATGTTAAGTTAAATGGTGAGTACAGTATGAAATTGTTGTTTCTAGTAGGCTAGGCACTTTTTATAACTTTTTGGTTAGTACATTAGAAAAATTATTGGTGTTTTGGTAAATTATGCACATTATACAACCCTTTTTTATGAAAAGGTTAAGTGAGTGTTGCAGTGGTAGGTTCGGAACGCATTATGGGTATTTCCATTATTTCTTATGGGAAAAATAGTCTTGACTTACAACCAACTTGAGTTACAACCAGCCTTGTGAACGAATTGAGTTTGTAAGCCAAGGGTCCACTGTAACTCATATCTCAATACACAAGCACTACAGACACAGGCAGCTTGCTGGTGATCTTTGCTGTCTTGTCTCAATTATCTACATTAGTGCAGCCATCAAGTGAAGAACTATAGAATTTTTTTGTAGTTGCAACACAAATTGTGCTGTAAATAGACAGTCCATAGTTATGTCTTTGTGAAAGAGGTATGTGATGTTTTAAAACAGCTAGATGTGTTGCAAGATGAATAATGATAATAATAACAGTGCTAGAGATAATGATAATCAATTGGATGATGTGGAACCTGTAGAGTCTGGCACTGATGCAGATAAGCTACCCAGAAGGCGTTTCTTCATCACAAGGCATCCAACTTGTCATGGCTGTCAGGACAGCACTACAGTACATGGACAATGTGCAAACTGTCACCAACTACCAAATGTGTTGTGTGTAGTTGTTGTGGACAGCGCAAAGAAACCTGTTATATTTACAGCACATGTCCTTTTAAGCCTGCAGTCTATGAGGTGCCATTCTTCAAGGACTCTCATTGAAATGGAGACTTTTAGTCATGTTGATCATCAAAATAAAGTAATTAACAGTCTCTTAACATTTTTAACAGGTTTATTATTGATAGTAAAACCATTTCTTTCTAATACATTTCTTTACATTTTTGATAAAGTTCATTATTAATCATGTACAGTATGCACAGACCTGGTTACAAATGGTCTAGCTGTCAATGTGTTAAGAGACAAACTGTATCAATGTGACCAGCTCCAGAGTAGGAGCTTGCTCTTCTTCAATTTTAAAATAAAACCAAATTAACACACTACTGACTAGAGCTAATAGGCATTCCAGACATAAAAACTACACTCTAACAGAGTGAGGCATTCTGTAGAATATAAATCTTGTAATGACAAAGGCTGGAATACTCTCAAGTGACTGTCCTCAGTCCGTCTCAAGACACAATGGACACTAAATCGGCATTTACACTTTTCTGTGGCACTTTGCCTTCATATCATGTTATTCATGGTAATGAATGCACAAGAAAAGAGCATTGCTGACCTCTCTGCTGACAACTGAATTGGATAGCTTGTATCTCGCTTGAATAGCACAACCATCCTTACACATTAATGGCTCACACGTCAATAATTTTTTATTTTAAAAAGCAACATTCACAGAAAGCAAAATCAGAAACCCGTTACAAAGATTACATTGTGGTATACAATAATCCATGGTACTGCCAGCACAATGCAGGCAGGTGGCTATGTTCAGTGTAATCTTATGAGTCAATGAAATATGAATGATGATGATGACAGTTTTTGTCACTGCTTTTGTTAACAAAACAAAAAGCGCACACGATCTGCTGAAACTCCTAACACTCCAAAAGTATTTAAGCACATTTTCTGCAATTTAGTTAAAATTTTATTAGAGCACTAAGAAACAAGCTGGCAAGTTTTTACCCCCTCTGAAAACATGTCTCAAATCCTCATAAATTGATGCCTATATAGCCGTCACCTTCTTGTCTGCTCTTTGGAGAGAGTCATTATTAAGAATCATTGTGCCTGTAGAGAGGTTTTGCAAGTCAGTCCTTGTCTAAAGTGCCTAACCTGATAAGAATAACAGCCCACTCAATTCATCTGTGAAATACTTCATTGTTGTCAGCAGTACTCTGTGGTTGCATGCTCCTAACCTTCAACATCTCAATACAGGGCCGGCAGAGACAAGAGGGATGGCTGGAGAGATTCCCCTGCTGTTTATTTTACTCTCCCAATGAAGGCCCTGTCAGCACTCAAGCAGCCAGCAACACAGAAAGTATTAGCGCTTGCAACATCCTTCTTTTGGTGACTCACCGAATAAGACATTATTATTCTGCCCACCAAGTGAGAAAATGCAAATCTTTAGTCTAATGCCTCTCTCAAACAGTCTGCAGAGACAAATGTTCACTTTCAGATTTGGAGTATTTCAGACATTCTGCCTGCAATGATTTACAGAGAGTTATGTTACGTGAGATACATCTAAAATAGATACACATGCCACAATTAGGGGAACACAGCAAGATGCATACGTATTACATCATTTTATCAGTAGGCCACTTGTTTAATAGATATGTCCGGATAGCTTGGAGGGGGACATCCTAAAAACAGGGATTAACTGCAACTACAGTCAGCTAAAAACACAGGCTTCAAGCAGGCCGATGCATGTACAGGTGCCATTACATAACACCCCATACAATGACCCAGACTGTATTCTGTCTGGAAGCTGCAAAAACTACAGTAGATCATGTGTAGGACTTGGAATGAGAAATTTGGGTGTTGAAAATAAAAAATACTCAAACAACATGTCCAAAAAGTGAGTCCTAATGACATTATATTACATTTTAATACTAGAATTACCAGAGCCTACGAAAAAACTCGTAGATCCGTCCCACCTCAAATCGCTTCCCACCTCTCCATCAGCGTCTTTTGTCCTTTAAATGTGTTGATAAGCAGCAAGCAGCAAGCAGTCTGCTATCACATCCCCCACCGGCGCACAGTTTTCTCAGTGCAAGTCTGTTTACCTGCATGTCAGTTGCTTGGAGTTGTATAGAGTGAGAAGTCAAGCAAAATCACACCTTTTATAAATACTATATCATTATTTAGAACACTTTCATTTCATGTGTGTTCCGTGTCTACAGATCTACGAGTTTTTTCGTAGGCTCTGGTAATTCTAGTATTAAAGGTATGCCTTGCCTTTATACACAAATGAACACATTATTGAGGGCAAACAACAACAGCAATATTTATTTCTATAGTATATTTTCATACAAATGACATAGCTCCTTTACAGGATGAAGAAAGAGAAAAAAGACAAAATTAAAAAATAAAATCAAGACTAATAAACATAGAATAAAAGTAAGGTCAGATGGCCAGGGAGGACAGAAAAACAAACAAAAAAAAAAAAACTCCAGACGGCTGGAGAAAAGAAATAAAATCTGCAAGGGTTCCGAGGCCACGAGACCACCCAGCCCCATCTAGGCCTTCTACCTAACATGAATGACCTCACAATCAGTCCTCATTGTATTCAAGGTTCACATGGAAGAACTTGATAATGATGGTCATGTGGACATCTGGCCTTTAATCCATCGATGTAAGGACATCACGGTGCTTTGATCAGGTAGTGGTGGCACAGAAAACTGGAAAAAGAACAGAAGAGAAAGTAGGGGTTAGTACTGATGTCAGAGCCACCATGAAGGATAAGCAGAGCTTCTACACCTACTTGCATACTAGTATGATTTAGTCTGTGGTGTAGCTGAACTGTTAATTCAAGGAAGCTGAAACACAATGCTGTTAAAAAATAAATATAAACACTACAGACAGGAGAACGTAGCAACAGCTAAAAGGTCAGAATAGCAGAAAAAAACAAACTACAGCACCTTAAGAAATTATTCAGACCCTGTCACTTTTTTCATATTTTGTTATGTTACAGCTAAAATCATTTGAATTATTGTTTTCTCTCATACAATGACAATCAATACCCCAGAATGACAAATTAATTTTTGCAAATTAATTAAAAAAAGAACTGTAATATCCCACTGACACAAGTATTCAGGCCCTTTAATATGACACATTAAATATGACTCAGGTACATCCCATTCTATTGATCTTCATTGAGTTGTTTCTACACCTTGTTTGGAGTCCACCTGTGGTCAGTTCAATTGATTGGGTATGATTAGGAAAGACACCTACCTGTCCATAGAAGGTCTCACAGTTGACCATGTGTATTGGAGCAAATCCAAGCCATGAGGTCAAAGAAATTGCCCACTGAACTTAGAGGCAGATCTGGGAAAAGACACATAAAAATACTGGCAGCAATGAAGGTTCCCAGGAGCACACTGGCCTCCATAATTCTTGAATGGAAGATGTTTGATGCAACCACAACTTTTCCTAGAACTGGTTGCCTGGTCAAACTAAGCAATCAGGGGAGGAGGGCCTTGGTAAGAGCAGTGGCTAGGCTCCAGAGGACCTCTGTGGAGATTGGATAAACTTACAGAAGGACAACCACTACTGCAACACTCCACTAATCTGGGCTTTATGTCCGTGTGGCCAGATGACACATAAAAACCCACTTGGAGTTTGCAAAAAGGCAACTAAAGACTGTCAGACTGTGAGAAACAAGATTCTCTGGTCTGATGAAGCCAAGTTTGAACTGGTTAGCCTCAATTCGATGAATTATGTATGGAGAAAACCAGACACCTCTCATCACTTGTGCAACACCATCACACTGTGGGGGTTGTTTTTCAGCTGCAGGGATTGGGAGACTAGACAGGGTTTAGGGAAAGCTGAACAGAGACAAGTATGAGATAAGCTTAATGAAAACCTGCTTCAGAGCACTCTGGACCAGAGACTAGATGAAGGGTTCACCTTCCAATAGGACAATGACCCTAAGGACAAAGCAGAGAAAACACAGGACAGGCTTAGGGTCAACTTTGTGAATGCTCTTGAGTGGCCCACCCAGAGCCCAAACTTCAGCCCAATCAAGCATCTCTGAGAAGATGGGAAAATAGCTATCCACTGATGGTCTCCATCCAACGTGAGAGAACTTGAGAGGATCTGCAGAGAGGAATGGCAGAAAATCCCCAAATCCACCCAAAAAAACTCCTAAGGTCATTCAACAAAGCACTGAGTAAAGGGTGTAAATACTTGTGTCAGTGGGATATTTCCATTTTTATTCATAATAAACTTGCAAAATACTCCTAACATCTTATTTTTCACTTTGTCATTCTGAGGTATTGAGTGTTATTTCATGAGGGAAAAATAAATGTAAATGGTTTTAGCTCAAAGCTACAAAATAACAAAATGTGCTAAAAGTGAATTCACTGTATATCTGACAGTACTGACAGTAGAGAGACACCTGCTCCTATCTGACCTCATTCATAAAAAATATATTTACTACGGAGGGCTCATGAAAATAATGAATCCTATTGGTGAGAAGCACAGATTTATTTATAAGAACTGTTGCTTTAAAGATGTGCAAAAAGGGCTGCACGTATGAAGAATTTGGCACCTGCAAGTTAACGTTGCTAAAATGGGAGATTATTTTGAAATGAAAGTAATAAATCAAACAAAAGTGCCAAAGACTGTCGGTCCACAAAAATGAAGTTTTGTCATCTAAGCTAATGAAAAGAAAGCTCTGTCTCATGGGGATCTGTCAGCCATTGAGCGTAGTCCATGTATGATTACTAAGCTCAGGTGGGGAGTCTGGGAGAAGTCATGTCAGGAGGGAGGAAATGTTAATGACTGTGCTACTCCTTTTCCCTTCATCATGAGTCTTACCTGTTCAGGGCTTATGAGATGCACCCTAAGCTTATTTGTTTGATACTCTTTATATACAGAATGTGTTCTGTCAGGTGCAACCTACATTCCTTACTTATCCAGAAATGTTTAAAAAAGTGCACTAAAATCGGACACGCTTTTCTTCAACATAAAAGCTAAAACTCACCAGCAGGTAGTATTAGCTTCATGAACAGACCAGGTTCCATACTGGAAAATTAACTGTGGAAAGATCATTTTGGTTACAGTACTGCTGCAAACTAAGCAACAGCAAAAAAAATAACAATAAAAACAGAAAGAAAATCACAACACAAATGATGATTATATTCTTAGCTTGTGTTAGGATGTGGGAGAAGGTTTTAGAACCACAGACAGTTGTTTAGCACATAATAATAATGACCCAAGCACTTTTAAAGCTTCGTTTCTCAGACTACATTTAATAGCATGAGAAGATACAATAGCTGGGATGCACCACCATAAAATTCTCAAAGAGAAGGTAAGAGAGAAAAAGAAAAAAATCAAAAAGAAGATTTAGATTAGAAGAAAGATGGGGAAATTAGAGACTAGTCTTGTTAGTTATTTTACATTACATTTCACTTAACAACGAAGAGAAGACAATAAGGCAGGCAAATAAAGACTGGATATCCCCATATTTCTTTTTAGTTTTTCCTGAGTGGCCATTTATTTTTACAATGGTTGAATTCAGCTCTCCTTCACCAGGATGGGCTGCCTGGCATATAGAAATACTTAAATGTGCAGGGTGGGTGGTTCTGTGGTTAGCACAGCTACTGTCCTGACAGTTAAATCTTTTGAGAAAAACTAGGAGATGCACATACAGATAGCAAAAGAGCAGTCAAAAATACCAATCAAAACCATAGTGTGAGATAAAAATCAAAGTCAAAAGGTACAAGCAACAAAGTCAAAAATGAACGATACTTGTGAGAAGAAAATTAGCAAAGGTCTTTGAAAATCTTCAGGTATCTTCAGATGGATAAGAAAGAGAACCACCAGCAGACCATTTATGCCACTGGGCTGATGACCAACAGGCCACATCCATAGAAACACAGAATATGGAGCTAGTGACAGGTGCCTAAAATGGCAGCAACTGTAGGGCCTAAAATGGCATCCAAAATGTTATGAAAAAATTACACAGCTCTTGAACCATTAGGAAATTTTAACAAACTGTAACAGGAAAGGAATCCTGGTCCTCAAAAAACCCCAATACCAGTACACAATCGTACGACAAAATAAATAAAAAGAACCAACAGCAGAACCAAATCATGACAGCTCCCTTATGCATCAAATGTCTTGGGATTAAATCCAGAGCCCAGTACTAATCAATGAGTTTTGCTCTTGCATCTCCAAAGACATCAGGTTGATTGGTAATTATATACTGGACGTGTTTCAATGTGTGCATGGTTGTGTATGGAAGTGGGCCCTGCAATGGACTGTTTCCTGCTTTGCATTTAGTGCTGCCATGAGTAGTATTGGCCACTTGCAACCAAACCAAATCAATAATGAATGACTGATACAAACTTGGCATATTGAAAAAGTTGGGTTTATTAATTTTTTATGAAAACGGAAATCCCCATTGCTGACATTCACATACAATTTTAATATGCTTATGAAGAAGTCTATATTTGTGCTAGCAGTGTCAGATGATGGGGAAAGCACTTTAAAGACATGAAAAAGCAGACTCATAAGGTCTTGTTCACAAATTGCCTACCCAAAGGGACCAAAAAAAGACAATGAGCTCTTCAGACAGAATCAAAGTACAGCATTCAGAGGAATGGCAGAAAAATTTAGAATAGGACAACAAACAGTTTAAGTTGTAGTGCATCACTGTTTACACATTGTTCTAACCCAAGGGAATTTTTTAAATATCTGGAATAATGGCAAATTACGCCATGTCAAGATGGGGATTTTGTGTAAAAGAAAACAAATTCATGATGACCCGACAGATGTTGACCCACATGCTTCCTTTTACTGCATTAAAAATTATTCTAAATTTGAACATTATGCAATGACCCGGGGATGGGCAAGTGATCGTAGAATATATTTTGCCCTCCTGACAGTGTTGGTAGTGGAAACACCACTGTCTCACATCTCTGCGATGACTCCACGTGCTCCCATCTGCCTTGTCTGCCACCTGTGCATTCACGCTGTCAGTTCCACTGCTCACCTCTGACACCACGTGCCACACTTTGATCAGCTCTGTGAGTCAATCCAAGCCAGGATGCTTCCTGAGGCAACAGAATGGTCACGTAACCAGGCCAATGGATCTTAACAGTGCTTCTAAATACATGTTTGCTTCCAAGCCCCCAGGCCAAATTTTTATTCAACTGCTCCAGCTCTTCAAAAAGCTCATAAGCAGCTGATCGTGTTTCTTCCTCAGATCTGGCACCACAGACTTACAATACTTTTGAGTTCTTTTACAACAAGAACTCTTAGGGCTCATTTATACTTCACGCTCAGAACGCTTACGCGCCCGCATCATGGCTGCCCAGCGTACATTTCACGCGTCCTCTGAGCAGGTACTCAGAAATTAAAGCGACGCGTGCGCGAGTTGCAGTACCAGCAAAAAATTTGGGGCACGCAGTGTGCTAAAAGTCGGAACGTGACGTCAGAGTCTCTATTTACTATCTACATGTGACAGCAAGCCTCTATGGAGATCCTTCGGGGATCGATGTGCGCACTTTGCTGTTTGATGAATAGCTCAAATACAGCGCTATACATTATGTAACCGATGTGAAGTTGCAAAAAAAAATTTAAAAAGTGACGGCACAAAAGATGGTATGTGAGACTTTTAAAATGTATAGTGTCATTTATATATGTCTTTTTTATTTTTTAAATTTTGCAACTTAACAACAGCAACATAATGTATAGCGTTATATTTGAGCCACTGAGAAAAAAATAAAGGACACGGTGAAAAAGTGTATTTTGTGATTAAAGTGTAAATTTCGGCTTTAATCTCGAAATGTCCACTTTAACCTCGTAGTTTACTTTATCATTAAAGCAGACGGTCGTAAACGTCATCCCAGTTTTTAATCGCTACGATCTTCTTGGACCTGACAGCAGGTAAAGTAAAACAATAAAAAATAGACGGCACAAAAGATGATATGTGAGACTTTTAAAATGTATCGTGTCATTATGATCGGGAATATGCGACGCTTGAATATAAAAGCATCACGAATGCATCTGTATGTCGGCATTTTGCTTCAGCAGCGGAACGCAGCAATAGATCGCCAAACAGAACAAATTAAATGTATGATAGTCCAACTCTCTGCACATTTAGAATCTTTAGATTTATACTTGATATCACTTTCATGATGAAATGCATTAAAATGTGTACGTTACATTTTACTTATAATTAAATAATGAATACTGTTAATAAATACACACATGGTGGAATAATTACACACATGGGGGTGTCACGGTGGCGGAACGATAGCACTGCTGTCTCACAGGGAGTTATGTTGCTGGTATTTCCTGCTTGTATTCCACACTGTGCCCCGGTTTCCTTCCCAAGATATGCAGATTTGGGGATTTGGTGCCGCTAAAATGACGCTAGTGTATGTGTGTGCTTGTATTCACCTTGCGATGAGCTGAGGCCTCGTCAAGGGACTGTTTCTCACTCGTGCCCAATGCTTCCTGGAATGGACACATACATCCCTGGATTTATGGATTTAATTAATAAACATCCTTTTCAGAGATATTGCGGTAAGGTGTTATCGGAATTTAATAGGTGTTTTAGGCAATTCACAACACAGAGAAGCCGAACATGTTCTCACCGCGATAATATCTCGCACTGCCACCTGGTGGATTCCTCCAGATTTACGTAAAGTACGCATGCAAGTATAAACACTACAACGCTTGCGTAGCAGGAGCGTCCACTGCAGCATGCGTCGCGTCTCGTGAAGTATAACTCCAGCCTAAGTGGTTTTACTTTACTGTGAATTTCCCCTTGGGATTAATAAAGTATCTATCTATCTATCTATCTATCTATCTATCTATCTATCTATCTATCTATCTATCTATCTATCTATCTATCTACCTCATAGGGCCTTACAGGAGTCTGGCCAAAAGAACTCAAAAGAAGAATTTTTGATGCAGTAAAAGAAAGCCTCCTGTTAGGCCCTACAAGGTACTGCAAAATAAAACTACTTACAATGCTTGTTGTAAATTTAATCAGATACATTCTATGGCATGAAACGAATTTGCAAAGACTGAATATTGATTTATAGCATCCAATCCTAGGTGTTGATGTAACTGATGAACTGTATCACACACGTGCGATTTGGAGGCAGCGGAAGGGCTTAAGTAATGGCAATACTATCTTGGACTAGGGGGTGGCGGAGTGTGCTGACTGTCTCTCTCAGTCTCTTGCAGACCATTCTTGGGAAATCCCATCGGATTCCGGTGCCACAGATGACGTCACTTCCGGTTCTGGCACCACTGCTAACATCACTTTTAGTTCTTCTGTTTCTGACTTGGATGACTTCATTTCCTCTCCCAGCCCTTAAAACCGCCATCTTACCTCCACTTAATCAGTTCTGTTTTGGACTCTGTTTTGTAAACATCTCAACTTTTTTCAAACCTTTTGCAGCCAGGAACATATTATACGGGTGGCTACCCCAAACCTTTGTGACTGTCTGGAGTAAATTTTGTTACAACTGATTATCCTAAAAACAAACATATAATCCTCAATATGAGGTGCCACTCTAGGATGTAGTCTATAGCTGTGTCCATCTCCGTATATTGCCTGACTCAGGAAAAAGACGTTAAATTAAAATGTGAATTGTTCTGGACAGCCCCACATTATCAGAAATCCTTTAAGAATTGCAAATAGGCTTTGCACAGTTCAAAAAAATCAGAAAGGGACGAAAGGTTATAAAGTACATGCCATACAACCCTTATACTTTATACAACAAAACTAAGTAATTTAGAAAGCTATACATGCTTATCCAGGGTAGAATGATAAAAAGCATCAGAGACCTCTATCATCTCATGGTGATCCCAGAGAATTTATCATTTAGTATTTCTGCCAGCTATAAAAATCCGCCTCTTGTTCCCACTAGGCTATAGCAAGCTAAGTAAATTACAGGTATTATAAAAAAATGAGCAGCATTTAGTTTGACAGCTGTCAATTGTCACTTCTAGGAGAAAGAGGTAAAATAAAATCAGTTTTGACAGCCTAGCTCTCAAAGATGAAAATGTGTTTAGAGTTGCCTTCCGGATCCGTTGTGAGCCACTTATAGGAGAGTTTAGAGATCCTCCATCCTTTTATTACTGTTACTTTAATAAATATATGTACTGTATAATTTACTGTAGTTCTCAATGATCCAGTCAAGAATGTGGTAATTATGTGGCAGGGTTGGTGCTCAAATGTGTCTACGATTGTGGTCTTCTAGGATATGCAGTGCATGGTCAATCAGTTTTCCTTCTGATATGGTGAGTCTATGTCAGTCAGGAAAAAAAAATAAATAAATAAAAAACAAACAAAACGTAATAACATTTTAAAGATTAAGCTGGGCTTTGCCTGGCATTCACATTTAACATCTGCCTGCCGCTGCCTGCAGGAAGATAACACCTTGAGAAAAAGTGTCACTTTGATAAAAGTTTGTTACAAGCACTTGGTAGCAACAAATCAATAAACGCTGGAGTACAGTGAAGTGCAGTGGTGAGATAATAAGCAATATAAGAAAGACAATGAAAAAAAAAAACAAGCAGAATTCTGCTAATAAAAGAGTCTTAAGTTGAACTGTCCATGGTATTCTAATAACAACAAATAGCAGTGTCTGTTTACTGTCATTTTGGATATGTCTGGTATAGATATTAGATACGGGGTTGCTTTTAGATGCAGCACTACATATACAAATAAAACAATGAATCTTTTCCTGTTTCACCTTGGAGCTCCTATCCAGGACCAGTGAGATAATGGAAGTTCTGTAACCCCAAAGGAGACACCAGTTTCATTACTAAAGAAGGCTTACAGTTGGAGCAGTACCTCAAAGAGCTTAGACGTCCTTCTTTCATGTGCCTTTTATTTTATTGCGTATGGTGAAGCCTTTCAAAATGAACTACTCTATGAGACATTTAACGTGTCACAAGAAAAACTACCTTGTCCATTGACCACAGTAAAATGTCATACTATAACCTTACAATAATTATATTGTCATGGATGGCTGGGACACCTCTGCCTTGGAAGGACCGGGGGAGCGAGCGTGGACAGAGCATCACCTCCCTCAGAACGCTAGATGGCAGCCCCCCTGTGTGGCAGCGGTACTTTGGACTCCCACAGGGCTTAACTGGAGATGGAGTTGCATACAGCCCTGTTGAGACCTGGAGGTGCCACTGGAGTGCCCTGCAGCTGTTCCTGGGCCCATGTGGGTGGTTCTTCCACCACACCCTTGTATAAGGGGCCAACAGAGAGTACTTGGTGAGCCAGAGGCAGGAGGAGGGAGACGAAGCTTGCCAGGAGGAGTAGAGGAGAAAAGGAAAAGAAGGAAAACGTTTTGTGTTGTGCTTAGTGGGATTGTGTAGTGCCTGTGGTAAACGGGAAAGGCGTTTCCCACAAGGTGAAGAAAAATAAAAATATTTATGTTTTTATCAGTGTGCCTCCTGGGTCTGTCTGTGTCGGGTTGGGTGGCTGGCATGCCCTCTACGCTATACACACAATCCCAGTTCCAATAAAGTTGAGACGCTGCGTAAAATGTAATTAAAAACAGAATTCATGTTCTCCCCGTGTCTGTGTGGGTTTCCTCCCAGTACTCCGGTTTCCTCCCACAGTCCAAAGACATGCAGGTTAGGTGGACTGGCGATTCTAAATTGTCCCTAGTGTGTGCTTGGTGTGTGTGTCTGTGTGTGTGTACCCTGCGGTGGGCTGGCTGGGATTGGCTCCAGCAGACCCCATGACCCTGTAGTTAGGATATAGCGGGTTGGATAATGGATGGATGAATTCAATAATTTGCAAATAATTCATAATAGAACATAGAAAACATATTAAATGTGGAAAATGAGGCATTCAACTATTTCATGACAAATATTAGTTCATTTTGAATTTGATGTCAGCAACACATCCGAAAAAAGTTAGGTGGTTTGGTGGGGAGGCTGGAACAGTAAGTGGTACTAAAAGGAAACAGCTGGGGCGACTAACTAATGTAACTAATTAGGTTAATTGGAAACATGATTGGGTATAAAAAGAAACATCTTAGAAAGGCAGAGTGTCTCAGAAGTAAAGATGGGCAGAGGTTCACCAATCTGCAAAAAACTGCGTCTACAAATTGTGGAACAATTTCAGAATAATGTTCCTCAGTGTAAAATTGTGAAAACTTTGAATATCTCATCATCTACTGTACATAATATCATCAAGAGATTGTAAGAATCTGGGGAAATCTCTATGCGCAAGGGAGAAGGTCGAAAATCAATATTCAATGCATGTGATCTTCAGGCCCTCAGGCGGCACTGCATTAAAAACAGCCCTGATTCTGTCATGGAAATCACTGCCTGGACTCTGGGACACTTCCAGAAATCATTGTCTGTGAACACAGTAAGCAGTTCCATCCTTAAATGCAAGTAAAAGCTCTATCATGCAAAGAAGAAGCTATATGTGATCATGATCCAGAAACACCACCATCTTCTCTGGGCGAACGCTTATTTAAAATGGACTGAAGCAAACTGGAAAACTGTTCTATGGTCAGATGAATTGAAAGTTGACATTCTTTTTGGAAAATATGGATGCCGCGTCCTCTAGACTAAAGAGAAGAGGGACCATCCGACTAGTTATCAGCGTTCAGTTCAAAAGCCTGCATTTATGATAGTATGGGGGTGCATTAGTGCCTATGGAAATGGCAGCTTGCACATCTGGACAGGTACCATCAATACTGAAAGGTATATACAGGTTTTAGAGTAACATATGATCCCATCCAGATGATGTCTTTTTCAGGGAAGGCTCTACATATTTCAGCAAGACAATGCTAAACCACATACTGCACTTTTTACAACATAATGGCTTTATAGTTGAAGAGTCGGAGTGCTTTACTGGCCAACCTTGAGTCCAGACCTTTCACCACCTGAAAACATTTGCCGCATCATGAAACAAAAAATACAACAAAGAAGACCCAGGACTGTTGAGCAGATGGAATCCTATATCAGACAAGAACGGGACAACCTTCCCTTCCCAAAAGTCCAGAAGCTGGTCTCCTAGACATTTACAGGGGGATGCTACACAGTGGTAAACGTGGCCCTGTTCCAACTTTTTTGAGATGTGTTGCTGCCATCAAATTCAAAACGAATTAATATTTTTCATGGAATAGTAAAATGTCTCACTTTCAACATCTGATATGTTTTCTGTATTCTATTGTGAATAAAATATGGGTTTGTGACAGCGTTTCTCAACCTTTAAGTATTTGCGACCCGAGTTTTCATAACAGTTTTAATCGCACCCCCCGTAACGTTTTTTTTTTAAATGTAGATGCATTTTTTATTATACCTACTTAACTTTTATCGACATTTATCTAACTCTATATTTATTGTTCTAGTATCAGAATGCAGGTTTAAGTTCATTTGTTTTGGTTTCAACGGATTTTTTTTCATGTTTTTGATTCTTGTTTTCTTTTTATCACATCTTCACGCCCCACAGGTTGAGAACCACAGGTTGATGAGATTTTTAAATCATTGAATTCTGTTTTTATTTACATTTCACACAGAATCCCAACATTTTTGAAATTGGGGTTGTATTATGTAATATATAATATGAACAGTGAAACAGGTAAGAGGTTACAGTTACCAGGTATAAAGCTGATTTTGACAGTTCTTCCAATCCCTCATTCAGAAAAGAACCTAAGAGGTTAGTCCTTTTCTGTGAGTTGTAGGTGGCAGGTGATCTGATAATATGAAAAAATAAAGCCTCTGTTACAAAATTCCCACCACACTCTCCCAGTCTTTTCTAAATGTTACATGTTATTTTGCATTAAACTCTTCCTCGTCTCTTGCATTTAGCCAAGTTTTAGAAATTGCAGTACCATTTTACTTTAACACTGCTGTACGTATGACATTTTGATTTCAAGTCCTCTGTAAGTGAAATGAGTGATTTCTAACATGATCCTTTGTGTTTTTTAATGTTTTACTCTGTTAGTGGGGTACTTTCACAGCAGAAAGAACTGTAGTGTTATTACATACAGGCGATAGACAGATGCTGTAGGTAATACTTTACTGAAAGGAGAAAGAAAAGTTGCCTGCTCAAGCAGCAACAAAGACCATAAACCACAGTGTAAACCAGTAAAAACAAAATGCAAACTATTAAATGAGTTCAAGTCCCATAAGAATGATAAAATAACAGAGATGAGTAAAATAGATGAGGTTCATTCTGCATACATTTTGTATGTGATGCAACAATCGCAAAATGCAAAAATCCTTTTTGGGGAGGAAAAGAAAGAATATTGCACCCTAAAGCCTCATTCACATTTATGCATTCCACAGCCGCATAGCACAGGAAATCCATAGCACTCCGGTACAGTAAATGACATTTTATGGTTCTCATTCAGAACACCATGGCAGAAAGCACGGTGTGTTTTTTAGAAATGTTGCAAGCTGGATAATTTACTCAAGAATATAAACCAAAATGCTCCAGTGTACACATTATTGTGATTCTTTACCAGAATAACCACAACTCACATCTCATTGTTCAAAATAATGTCTGCATTATTCCAAGGATTTTTCTTTTACATAACAGAACTTTCTTTAACACAAGAAGCCCCACGCCTGATGCTTTTAAATCTTTAATTATTTAATCAGTGTGCATGTCATATTCCTCTTCTACTTTGATGTTTCCTAAGTTGCTGCACTTCAAATACTCATGTTGTTACATCTCTGAAATTCTATTCAGAAATTGCAATTGATGATATTTTTCTTTGTTTATTGCATGAAAGACCCCCAATTACTGCCACAAGCAATGCCACTGAATGTTGATAATCCAGGTGCAAATCGCTGCCTCCTCCAGCATGCACTTGACTGCATTTTCACATACAGTACAATATAATACAACTTATTTTTTGTATAACGCTCTTGAGTGAGTGCAGACACAAAGCACTGTGAATAAATTCTCGGGTAAAATACAACTCCAGATTATACTAATTACTGAATATAGAATTAGAACAGTACATATAAAATACAGATTTGGTTAAACAGAGAGAAAACACTGATTAAACATAATTGGAAACCACAAATATCAGTCTATTAATTAGTTGATTAACTATGACCAGTTAACAACAGAGGAGATTAAAACTGTAAAAGAGAAAGTCAAAGAAAAAGTCAGACACAGTCACAGTGCTGAAGACCTCAGCCAACTAACTACCTACGCCTTCCTGGGCATTCTACTGTATAATACTGGGGCATTCTAATCTGATGATTCCAATGCTCTTTGTCTGAGATGATTTTTCCTTACGCAGGAGAGCAGCCGGGCAGTATTGCAATGGCACCAAGTACCACATCAAGATAACAAGAAGATCGACATATTCTTTTATCTCAAGAAATCCTCTCTGGCCACTGTTTTCAACATTGGTGAACAAGTGGGAATCGCTGTCTCTCTTCAGCAAGCAACTATAAAGTAATTCATGAAGAAATGTCAGTCAGTCAGTCATTCTCCAACCTGCTATATCCTAACACAGGGTCACGGGGGTCTGCTGGAGCCAATCCCAGCCAACACAGGGCACAAGGCAGGAACAAATCCCAGGCAGGGCACCAGCCCACCTCAGGGCATGAAGAAATGTCACAATTGTAATTATTCACATTGTTTCATTACATGTCATTAAGCAAAAAAGCAGTTATTTCAGCAAGCTAAAAAATGACTATAAACGTAAATGAAATTACATCACACTGTTTTTCACACACCATGGAATACACAGTACATAGCCAACATGAATCTGATGTGTATGAGAGAGAATATACAAACTAGCACGTAGTGAATGGAGTATTTGAGCCACGAGTGAAGAATGCAGCAGTGGGTGGTGGCTCAGAATTTTCACAGACAATGAATGCGAATGTGAGAGTCAGCGGAGGGCTTTCTACGTGAAAATGGAAGGTCCAAGGCAATATGGTACTTGACCATAAATAAGGAGAGTAAAAAAATATTGTTTGAGTTCAGCTATATTGAAATTCTGGCACATGTGTCAAATTACATACCCAAACAATTTGACGTATTGAATCCCATACATGGTTTGATGGCAAATGCATACACATGCAAAGAAAACCGACTGTTTACTCTTGTACTTGCATACATGGTCATGTCTGTAAAATCATTACAGGTGAGCTGTCTTCTCTTGTGGATGGCTCCTTTCACAAGGTGGCATCTCACTTGTTCTCCTTTCCTCATATAAACCCAAGAAATCCGGATAGCTACTGAATTAGGTAACAAGCATGGGCACTAGATACTATTCCCTATTTGGAGAAGGATCACACTCAATTGCCAGGGAAAGACAGTGTCACTCATAGATGATCTACAGGCAATGTTAGAAATGTCACTGCTGGTAACATTTTCATGTCACTTTGCATGCCAAATAAGCTACTTGGCACCTGCTCCACATAGAACTTGAAACAAAATGAGACAGAAGCTGCCAGCCTACTGTAAAAGAGCACAAGGATAGAGACATTAATAAAGTGCAGAGGCAGTGAGAGAACTGTACTATTTCTCATTTCCTCTGCAGGATGAAATTACAAATGAAATACCTGTATATCTGATCTTTTCTTAAAATTGTTGGAGGGTGAAAAAAATTTGAGGCAACACAGTCCCTGGAGCGCCCCAGTGTTGCTAACCATAATCGCCATTACACATTATTTATTCATGTTTTGCCTTCACACTGTTTATTGTTAATAAAACCCTTTAACATTTCCTCTAATTTGTTCAGTATCTTCTTCATCATTGTACCAGTTCTCATTAAATCTGCAAAATGTGGCTTTCTGACATATCCAGCCAGCTCTGTTTCAGATTTCTCACCTGCTCCCAAAGCAGCCATCCTCTTTAGAACAAGATCGTGTGTGCATTCCAGAGCTAACATATGACATGTGCCATTTGTCCAATACAACTAACTGTCTTGTCTGTTTTTGCCTGTAAGCTTTTGACCTGCCCTATAAATGTGTTCAGTAAAGCTGACAGATCCCTGTTTTAGTGACAGTGACAAGTAGATCCACCTCAACTCGTCTGCATGTTCAGGATGGCCTCTCTCATTCTTTCCTGACACTGCCAGCTTCTGAAAAAAGTACTGATTTGTCTTCCTGTTATTGAGACTGCTGATTTCCTGGGCACACTTTACTCAGAATAAGCAGATTATAGGATTTAATATGCTTTTACATTAAATTCTGTTCATCCTTACATTCTGACAGCAATTTACAATCCTATTGAAAATTGTAGATTAATCCTAAAATTTATCCAAACAGCATTTACTGCAGGTCAGAACTATTTTTTCACTTATGCCTGTACAAGCATTGCTTTTGCTTTTCATGGTCATTCGTATTGAAGTGGGTGCCACAAGTAGGACGATTCCAAGGACTTCTAATTGATGGTGGCCCTTCAAAATATTGCAATATACTTTTATCGGTATTTTTGCTCAGTTATTGAAATTACACGTGAATTAAAACAAATAGTTTTGGAGTTCACTTGTTCTAGTGACCAAAGGTAGCAATCAGACAGTTTCTACATTATATTTTTACCCTCTCTTTTAGCCAGAATGGTTGAGCCTGGTCCTCACTTACTGGAATCATGCACACTTCTTAGCCAGTTTGAGGTACATTTTCATTTTGCTTAAACCGAAATATTGAAGCCAAAGTCTGGGTTCCAGGAAAAAAATGAAATGCAAGAAATGCTTGAAAAAGAGAAGAGAGGGCCACACTTGGTCACCCAACTTTTCCCAAAAAAAGATCAGTTTATTAACATTAGAACAATCTCGACGAGAACAGACCATTCAGCCCAACAAAACTCGCCAGTCCTATCCACTTATTTCTTTCAAAAAAACATTGTCGAGTTTTGAAAGTCCCTAAAGTCTTACTGTCTACCACACTACTTGGTAGCTTATTCCAAGTGTCTTCTGTTCTTTATGTAAAGAAAAACTTCCCAATGTTTATGTGAAATTTACCCTTAACAAGTTTCCAACTGTGTCCCCGTGTTCTTGATGAACTCATTTTAAAATAACAGTCTCAATCCACTGGATTAATTCCCTTCATAATTTTAAACACTTCAATCATGTCACCTCTTAATCTCATTTTGCTTAAACTGTAAAGGCTCAGGTGTTTCAATCTCTCTTCATAATTCATTCCCTGTAGCCCTGGAATCAGCCTAGTTGCTCTTCTCTGGACCTTTTCTAGCTCTGCTATGTCATTTTTGTAGCCTGGAGACCAAAACTGCAAACTGCAGATGAGGCCTCACCAGTGCGTTATAAAGCTTGAGCAGAACCTCCTTGAACTTGTACTCCACACATTGTGCTATATAACTTTACATTCCTACCACACATGGTGCACACAGACTAATTTACAGGATAGTTCAATCTAGCCCAAAGACCAAAATATCAAAACAATATCATATGAAACCACCACGCATATACTCATTATTAATTAATCGACAAGGAATGGGCTATACAGTAGTATACAGAATGGTAGATATCTTCTTTATATGAGTATCTGTGAGCCAGTGCTTAATTTGTGCCAGACCAGAAATGGTACCTCTGATTCTGAGCACTCTGTGCTTCGGGACCCCACAATCTACACAAAATGTTTGTTTTCAGATTTTTATAATATGTAAGTAAACAAAGTTTGTAGCCGTGCTACTTAAAGAAACTACAAATCCCAGCTGCCCCGGTATTACTTCACTATTGGTCGACTTCGGGTGTTACCCCTGGGGTTTCTAGAGAAAATAAGGTAAGGCAAAGAATTTAGAGGTGCACCAGTAGAAGCCAGCAAAAAAAAAAAAGCCTCAATCATCTGTCTTTGTGTCTCAATGCTTAATAATAATAATAATACATTTTATTTATACAAGGCACCTTTCAGAGAACTCAAGGACACCAAACAAACAATAAATAAATAAATAAAAGACACAATTATAAACAACTTAAAACATCAGAGAGTCTAAAAAAAAATAATAATAATAATTAAAACCAAACAAAACCACTGTAATCACAAAGAAAAGGCCATTTTAAACAGATGCGTTTTAAGTTTACATTTGAAGGATGAATATGATTTGATATTTCTAAGTTCAGTAGGTAATGAATTCCAGAGCTTGGGAGCAGAACGGCTGAATGCTCTGCTCCCCATGGTGGTTAGACGGGCGAGAGGGACGGTCAGATGGATGGAGGAAGAGGATCTAAGGTTACAGGAGGGAATGGCAACATGAAGGAGGTCAGACAGATATGGAGGGGGAATTTATGAATGGCCTTAAATGTTAATAGCAGAATCTTAAAATCAGTTCGAAACTTAATCGGGAGCCAATGCTGCACTGCTGCAAGACTGGAGTAATATGGTGAATAGATGAGATTTGAGTAATGATGTGTGCTGTAGAATTCTGGACTAACTGAAGCTTATGAAGAGATTTATTAGGGAGACCAAAGAGGAGTGAGTTGCAGTAGTCACCCCAATATTGGATTATTACAGTTTCCTGAAGATTACAGTTTCTAGATTTGTGTTTGTGTCCTGTGCCTGATGTTCGTGTGGCCTGAACAGAGTTGATAAACGTCTTTGAGTGCTCCCAATGCCTACAATTCTTCACCATCACAGCTGGACAAAACTTTACATATTATAATGATATCTGTTCACATGGGACTTCTGTTCTTTTATCACCTTCAGTCTGTATCTGCATCTGGACTGTGTTTAGACTTTGTATTGTGGTGTTTGATCTTTTTGTACTTAGTGTTTTGTTCCGTGTTTGTTAATTATCACCATTGAGTCTATTGTGGAGGGCTTTTGCAAACACATTACTTGTTTAATATTTGTTTTTTTCCTCCTGTACTTTGTGGAAGCCGGCCCAGATACAGACAGGCTGACACGTCTAAGTCGCCTACAACACGTTTATTATACGTAATATTTAAAACAAAGTGCACATAAACCCCCAAAACTCTCCAAAGTCCAGGCCAACTCAAATGCCTCTTTCAGTCTTCAGGCCGCCTCCTTTCCTTCTCCAAGATCTTGTCTTCCTCCGCTCCTTACTCCAGCCATCGTATGGCCCCTTTCATAATCACCCGGATGTGCTCCAGGTGCATTCCGACAATCTTCCGCTGGCACTCCCCAGTGTGGCGGAAGTGCCGGCTGCTCACCCAGGAGCGCTCCAGGTGTCCCCGATCCTCTTTCCCCCAGCACTTCCGGGTGTGGCGGAAGTGCTGAGGTCCAGGGCTCCAAAGGCACTGGGGCTCCTACAGGGTTGAGCTTCAAAGCTCTGTACCCGTGGTCACCATAGGCACCAGGTCAGTCACCCCCACGTGGTCTGGGGGGGCGTAAGCCATCCTCCGGTCCTCCGGGGCATCCCGGCTGGGTCACCCCCCCTCCTCCCCCAGCCACCTGTGACAACTTGTTTAGTACAGTATTTTTTTTATTGTTAATTCATTTGAGCCTTTTTATACGTGTCTCTGTGTGTAAGTGTGTGCATGCAGGGTCAAGGCTGTGTTCCTGTGGTCCCTGTGATAAAACAAATCACTATTGTGTGCATCTTAGTGTTTCACTGCTACTACAATTTTATTAAACAGGCTTTAATTAACCTCTTTAAAAGTAGCCAAGTTAACGTTATACCTATCTGTTTTTCGTCTGGTTGATGTGAAAAAGAAAAACGTGTGGTCAAAACATTGGAAGCCGCACAAATCTAAACCAATCATCAGGTCAGTGTAGTGAAAAAAAAACGCATAGTGGATGTAGAAGTTGACATTGAGGCTGAGCAATAAAAGGAGCAGGCAATGGTAATGAAGACACATTAGGCAAGGCTGAGGAAAGCAAACAAATCAATATGAATGTGCTCTACAGAATGTGAATGTGGTGAAGCGTATTAGGGGTCCATGGCAGTGTGTGATTTTTAAATTAAAACAATGTGGCACAGGCACTGCAAGTGTGGGTGTGTACTGCTGTAAAGCAGTGTAGTCGTGTAGATCTTGATGACAGAAATTGCTAATTGCACTTATTGTGCATAAAGGCACTCATCTGAGCTCCCAAGGTCATTTGGTGCACCTGCACTTACTGAGGATACAGTCTGAGCAGGATAGAAAGAGGATTGAAAGGCAAGAAAAAAAGGTGCAAAAATCAAGAATGAGAGATGGTTGGAGAGGACATATGGAAAAAGAGAAAGAGTAAGATCAGAAGAGTGAGCCGATGCAAGTTGACAGGAGGCAAATGGTAGGGAGGAGGCCCCGCAGTGAGCAAGAGGAATGATATAACAGTGGTGGGCCGCTCCTTGCTTCAAGGGATCATCCTACGGAAACAAAGAGATAGTTGTGAGATGACGAAGCTGAGCTTTAAGATGTCTTCTCTGGTGACTGGAAAACAAACCATTTAATGGATGAGTGCACTTGCCAGAGTCTCAGCCTAGCTGAGAAGGCCTGAAGGGGTGGTGGTGGTGGTGTTAGAAAGGAGAAGGAGGTGCACTGTGGCTTAGTTATTTTCCAGGGAGATACGTTACATCACTCATCCAAGTGACTTCCTCAGTCTCAGTTGACTGCAGGTTTCTGCAACCTTATAAATAGTACCTTTGCATAATGACCGAAACTCGCAACATTGACTAACAACGGGCCATGTGATCAATGATATGCAAATTGGCCATTGATCAATCGCCATGAGTACCATTCACAGAGAGTTGGGGAATCTGTGTAGATTTTGCACATGTACATGTATTTTTCTGGGTGTCCTTGCTTGCTAACTAATCCAAAGATCTAAAGTGTAGTTTAAGATGGGACGGAATTGGAGTAGTCTGAGAGACTGTAGATGTGTGGATGAGTGTATTCAATAATGATCACTCGTGATAATTGTTATTTAATAATGTGTATTTATCTAGTTTATGTTTTATTGTCATTTTTGAATTCTTATGTGTCATATTTTTCTGTATTTTCTATTATGTTTATTATTACGTACGCTCCTTTTAAATGGGTCTCCTTTCCCTGTGTTTTGTTAGTGGAGCCAAAGGAGGTGGGGCCACCTTGTGAGTACTTCTTCTGAGTCCTATTTCTGGATATTTAAGGCCAGACACGAGTAAGCACAGATCAGGACATCATTGTGAGTATTTCTATCTTCTTAATATTTTTCTGTTTTATCTGACCTTGTTGCTTCTACTTAAGGATTGCAAATCTGGATTCATCTTTTAGGACTTGTTTGCTGCAAGATTACATTTGTGACAGCTTTTTGTGTGTCTTTTTGCTCTTTTAAGCATTTTTGCCTTGTTTCCTATTTTTCACCAAATATCATTTACAAAGATTCTTTGTTTTCCCTATTTGTGTACAGGCCAAGGGTTTCCAGTCCTGCCCCATCTTGTGGAACTTTTTGCTAAATTTTGGGATATTTTGTGCTATTTTGGCAGCTCTCCATGCTTAGGGGCTGCTAGGCTGAAGCCTACTGATCATAGTTCTAAATAAATTGATTTGGGAGAACATCTTCTGGGCTGGACAGTGATGCCCCTGGCCATCTCTGTGTCTATATTTTGGTGGCCTTACACCCATTTTGCCATGTTTAAGACTCCATTACGCAACACCAACATTGCTCAAATAGTTTCCTGCTTTCCACATTGCTGTTTTTAAACTTTGCAAAAAATGCCTTAAAATAGAGAGAAAATATAAAAAATATGGCTTATGAAGGCAATCCAAACTGAACTCTTTATAAACTGAGAGTTTATTGAACAAGAATATTAAAATAAGGAACACCAAAGGTACTCCAAAATTAAGAAGTCACATAAATTGCAAAGCAGAATCCCAAGACAATAGCAATGCAAACCCAATAAACCACAGAATACAAGTGAAAAATCAATACTCATAGAAAACTCCAATACTAACTCAGTGCTCCACTGGCGGGATTCACTTTCTGGCCAACCTATAAAAGCCAGAGGGAAGCCCCAGCATTTGTAATGTCAGGGTGGTCCTACTACACCCATAAACCACAAAACATGACAGCACATTTAAAGAGACAAAATACAAGCAACAAATTTTAAATACATCTAACAGATACAACATAAACACAAAAAAAATAAATTCAAATTTAACAAAAACAAAAGCCAAGGAAAAATTCCTGGTTGTAACACAACAGTTCTAGAATAAACTTTGTATGTCACTGCGCCACTGAGTTTGTAATGGGCAGCACCTTGAGACAAAGCAGGCAGAGAGAGAAAATTTGCAAAAGCTTAAACAGACAGAACCCAGGCTGGGTATCAATCACAGGCCTCCAAGTTGAAACACAGCCGCCGGGGCAGCAATGCCACCTGGCACCAGAAAATTCTACATTTCAAATCAGTGTAACTGGGGCATACATAATAGCCTAATGAAAGGCATGGCATACTCTACATTTAGTGTAATTGCTCCTTTAGCCTAATAATAATAATAATTTCTATTGCACCCATTCTCAAAATACCTCACAAAAAGTCAAATGAATACAATAATTATCACAGCAGATAATTGTGAAAGCAAGAACAATAAAAGTAGGCAAATAGACCAAATAAAATAATGATCAAATGTTTTAGAATGTGGACAGGTTTGCCTTCTCACGAAGAGGAAAAACAGGGCTAAATTGGAAGGCCATCAGTGTTGATAAAAATTATCTTTTTAAAAGTTGAAAAAGCAGTGAATGAAAAGAATCAAACTGTTACACTGTATCTAGCGCAGAATGGGCTCCTAAGTATATACAGTAGTGTCTTCTGCGACTTAGAGGATTAGATGTGTCTTATTGCTAATTCATTTTGTGACTATGTGACCTTATCTGCGGCTTGTTTTAACAATGTTCTACCTGTACTTCAGAACTGAAGTGTTTGTGTGATATCTCATGCACAAAGAGTCTGAGAAGAAGACAACCTGCAAAGTGCATCTGTCCGCTTTGTTTTATCGAGTTAATTGAAAATGTTCCTGCTATTTAACAGTAACATATCTCACTGTGTTGCACTAGAGGCTCTTTGTAATCTCCTGCATTGTATTTAATGCTCTGATATTGCCATGTAAAAATGTATATTGTCATGTCTTTGTGAAGTGTTAATTTATTTTTTTTTTTACTTGGGCATAAATTAACAAAAAGAAATTATGCTCTTACCCATCATTTTTTAAATGTTTCTTGGTGATTTATTTTAAAGTTCCCATACACAACACAGTCCTGTTTTCAAATATAAAGTGCTTATTCGATACAATACCTCCACAGGGTTCCTGTTTACTCTTTTTCAGGCTACACAACAAAGTATTCATTTTTCCTTCTCGTTCCACATCTCCCATGTAGTCTCGTTCACCTCATCCCTACTCACATCACTCATGCAGGAAACCCACCTTTTGTTTATGCCAGACCTGAGAGTACTTCCAGTGCCATAACATTGCACACTTTAAGCACTTCCAGGGTAGACAGTAGTCTTTCAAAGAGGTACGATCCCCTCCAGCTTCTCATGGTAGCACCCAAAATCTCTGACAGGTTTGTCCTCCCCTGGGATTGTAATTCCCAGCATACCCTGCGAGTATCCATATGGGTGTCAAGCAGACACCCTCTGCCCTTCTGCACAGGACTCCCTTCTGAGAAAGGCACCCATCCTGGTTGGGACGCCAGTCTATCTGTCCTTCCATTGTGGCCTCCCTTCTTGGCAGGGAACCAGTTTCCATCCAGTTTGGGACGCCATTCAATCGCTGTCCTATTACAGCCTTCCATTCCCAGTAAGGAGAGAGAGCTCCTATCCCAGTTGGGTTGCTGGTCTTCATCCAGCATGGCAGTCACAACATGTCAAAATGAATGACACTAGACGATGGATATTATTACCTAAAGAATATAAGATTAAATGACTGCACTCTTAAAAATAAAAGTGGTTCTTCAGAGACAGAGATGCCATAGGGAAGCCATTTTTGGTTGCTGAATGAACCATCTACATGAAGGTCCCAGAAAGAACCATTATTTAGATCTGTAACAGTATCCATAAGTAACCATTGTGACGGATAGGGGGCGCTATCGCTCCCTTGAACTCTTGCCCAAGATGCTAGATACCAAGTAAAAGTCCAAAAGTTGACTTTAATCATTAACAGCAGTGCACCAAGCACCCTCCTCTCCACAATACTCATTAAATTCACCAGTCACAAATACAATAAACAATTCCTCCACTCCCAGACGTGTTGCCACCCTTCCACCCAGCTCAGCTCGCCATCTGGGAGCTGTCACAGTCCTTTTATAGTCCCTGACCCAGAAGTGTTCCAATCCCCAGTTCATGTGATCCTTATCACTTCCGGGTCAGATAAAAATCATCCCGGAAAAATTCTCAGAAACAGTTAGGGAGCGTTAGCTTAAAACTACTTCAATATAACTGGTTGACTTATATAACTCCTGTCAAAATAAATAGGTTTATTAAAAATATTCCTGATACATGTTTCAAATGCAGAGAGGCTCAGGGTTCATTTGTGCATTGTGTTTGGGCATGTAACATTATTAGAGACTTTTGGGTGGAAGTGATTAATATTACAAAGATAATTGTACCCTTGAATATTCCCTTAGATGCAAAAATGATTTTGCTACATTTATATCCAAAGAACCTTAAATTGAATCTTCAGCAGCGCAAATTCATAGACTATGCTATATTACAAGCTAAAAGAACGATAGCTCTTAGCTGGAAAAGGCCTGATCCGCCATCTATTGGAACTTGGATTAATACCATGGCACAGTGTATGGTCATGGAAAAGTAACATATTTTATTAAAAACAAAATGGATGTATATGAAGAAATATGGAAGCCGTTTAAGTACTACATTAACAACAATAACATTGGTCATTTATTACAAGAGGTGTAACTATGTATAATTTTTTATTATTTTTTTTTGGAAAAGGTAACTTTTATGTGTAAAGTACAGAAATGTATATTTGGTTTTTGGGTACCTTGCAATATTTGTTTTGCATTTAAATTGTCTCGTGTAAGAGAATTCTGTGTATATCTATAGGGGAGAAGAGAGTGATGTTCTCTTGTTGGGGTGGGAAATAATTGTGACGAAATGGAAATGTGTTTCTATGTTACCTGTTTTGTATAATTAAAAACAATAAGCACATTGTTAAAAAATCATCCCGGAAGTACGTCACTTCTGCTGTCGCTTTGCCTATGACGCACTTCCGGGTTATAGGGCACATATGACTCTTTGCTCCTCCCTGTAGCTCCCTCTAGCAGCCCCTGTGGTATCCAGCAGGTCTGTGGATGAAAACTCCATTGTCCATGATTCCCTACTGGTCTTCAGGGCACCTCCATGCTGCAGGGAGGGCTCCATCTGGTGGCCTGGGGGTATTGGCCGGGATGACAAGCCGGCCATAGACCACACCATGACTAGACGATAACAGGTTTGTGAAATACCAATAGGTTTGTTACTTTAAAAGGGCTCTTATTGAATGTAATACTGCAACTAATTTTAGGTTTTCTTGATCTCTTAGTGTCCTGTTAGGTAGCCTGCTTTTTTTTTGTAATTATAATTTGCCAGGTATCCAACTATACATTAAAAAATGGTGTTTTCTCCACTTATTAGGACCTTATTCAAAGCCCAGAGAACCAATTTAATATGCAAAGAGCAAATTTTCCAGAATTAAACAATACTTTGATGTGTAATGTGGACTTCACCACTGCATTTTTCTTGTCTGGTGTTTGACTTCTTGGTTTTGTTTCCAGATTTTATTTTTTGGATTAGTACTTTAGATATTTGGGAGCTTAAAGATTTTTTTTCTTGTATTTCTTTTTAAAATTATAGTTATGCCAGGCTGAGGCAAGGCAAAAGGAAGAATGATTAGGATCAGGAAATGGATAAAGCAAAATGTGTAGTCAGAAAGGTGTGAGATTAAAACCAAAACTGACAAACTAAATAGTGTGACAGTAAACGGATAGACAGGTTGACCCAAGTCAATGTCAAAGGAATGCAAGATAAATTCTTAAATCAAGTACAGGTCTGAGAAGCATTCAAAGCTTATTTTCTTTAAAGAAGTTTTACGACAGGCTCAGATGTTGACAATCTGTATAGTGTCACTGGAATGATGTCAGACTATGGGACCCCTGAATACCCAACAACCCACAGAAGCAACATGGCAACAGTTGTAAACAATAAAACAAAATGACGTCTCAGCAACTTTCCAAATAAGATTTTAATAAAAATAAACTCTTTCAAAACTAAAACTGAAGTAATTCACCCTGGATGTTCCTTAATAATTTAAATGAAGAATAAGTGTTAAATAAAGCTCTAATAAATGTATTGGAGGGTAATAAAAATATTTCTATTTATGGATTCTAACCATTACAGTTATAGCATTTAAGCTGCATTCTATGTACAGGGTGTTAAAAATGTGGGTAATTGCCAAGAAATATTTAAGGTTAACATAATTCTCACTCAAAAAATCCTCATCATCTACTATAACAATGAAAATGTAAAACAATTTCCTAACTGCCTAACATTTCTCAAAAAGTACAAAGTTAGCCATATACATCTGCAGCACAAATTGCTCATATTTACTTATGAAACAAAAGAACTTGGACTGGACAGCATAAATACGACAGGCATTCATCTTAAGCCGCATCCCGACAAGATGCCCGAAATGAAGTCCCCTGAGGCTATTTGCCCTGAATTTAGGTACCATTTGTCAGAGATAATATAAACTCATGGGCTAAACTGTTGAGTTTTTAACTGTTAATTTAAGGAGAATCTTTGTGGAACAATAAGATGGATTGGTTCTGCAAGCACAATGATGAAGTTTTAAATTGATCACCCAGGACACTGAAGCAGGACTTCACACTGGATCAGTTTCAGTGATGAATTATGGAACAAGCATGTGAACTTACATGCCTTGCAGCTACTAGTTAAAGATTTATGGTCATACTGTTTGATCTACTAAAGGGGTGAAAACGTTTTCTTTTTTTGTAGTTAACTTGAAATAGAATTTGAGTTCTATATTGTTTTTGAAAAACATCACTTTTTAGTTAGAAAGTTGCAAATGAGTGATTGAGGTCATGCTGTAGTCAATGACATATAAAATAGATTAGTGCTACAACATTGTTCTGGTGTGAAATTTTACATATAAGTTGATAAATGTTTTGTATGTCTTTATTTGTGAATTTCCCCTTGGGATTAATAAAGTATCTATCTATCTATCTATCTATCTATCTATCTATCTATCTATCTATCTATCTATCTATCTATCTATCTATTTGTAACTTATAACACTAATGTATATCATTAATAAGAACAGCAATGGTTAGATGTTTAAGAACCTTTTAGTACTAAGTTTGTAATTTTACAACAGGGTCAGGAGAAGTGCCTCAAACAATTTTGGCAAGTTATTCTCTGCAGAACTCTCTCAATCAACCCCCACAGGAAAGCCAGACTGCCTAGCTAGCAATCTTCAGCTAAACACATGGTTTTGGGGGCAGGAGTAAAAGGTATTCTGTGCCCCATTGGTCTGAAGTTGGACTGTTTGTATCAGAAGCATTTAAGTACAGTGACGCCCTATTGGCTGTAGGGTTGGGAAAGAGAATCTATAAATTTGCTTGCTTTACTCCTCCCTCTCTCTCTCTTACCAACTGATGAAGGAGCATCTCACACACCACAAACTGAAAAGGACAACACAATGACGAGCACAGCTCGGCAGCCATATTGAGACAGGCACGCGGCCTGTTCTGAAGAAAGCTGACCACAAATGATGACTTAACTAGAAGCATTTAAAGTAACTACCAAGTCTGTGTGCTACCTGAAACTACACGTCACCATTTATCAGGTTGTATGATTGGCAATGTTCAAATGTACTTTGCTTATTGTTATTATTTACGAATATTATCAATAATACATTATTTAAAGTGTAACCTAACTCCTGCTTGTCTTTTACTACACCTAATTGCCTGAGGTTATAAATGTAGAAGGGAAGGTGGGGAGAAGTTATATGGTACAATACCTTATAAACAGTGGTAAGTCTGTGAGAGTTAAGGCATTCTGACAAAGGCAACACATTAATAATACAAAAGGGGAAAGCAGAGTAATATATCACTGTATCAAGACAAAGCAAGCATAGCTTACAAGACTGCAAAATCTGCAACTGATAATAATAAAGCATATTATTTTAGACAGTTCCACAGAACCCTGTGCCATACTCTTGTGTATTTCAAGAGGACATTATAGAGGTGTCAGACAACAATTCTGATGAGAGCTCTGGTTTCTGTCCACTAGCGTGGCCACAGAGAGCTTAAACAACTCGGCACATCTGCACAAAAACGACAAGGGTGAGCTTTCTTGAAGGCTTTTATTGGACATACCTCATTGTATACTGAAATATACTGTATACAAAAGAAACATACAGTTATTTACAGGTGTAGAACCAAAGACAATAAATAATGCTTTACAAAGTAATACAGAGCAGACAGTATACATTAAACAATAAAGCTTTAAAAGACACTTATAAGGTGAGTGATTTCCATGGTCGGATCGAAACAAAGAGAAGCGCGTAGGCACAGGTTCAAATTGCTGCATACCACAACTAACCAGACCCAGGGGTTTAAATACCTTAAAGATACTGAAACCGACCGAAACGAGAGATAAAGGGGGTGCCTATGTTAGACACAAGGAGTGCATTGTATTTAAATGTTTATTATGAGAGTTTCATGGGCATTTATAACATGGCTGAGTGTGGGACATGACTAACAGGTGTGTTAATAAATGACAACTCAAAGGGGGTGCACAGTTCAACAAATAACAATAACAGCTAACAGCAAGTGGGGCAGAACACTCTGCACTAAATGATTACAGGCATAGAACACTAACTTACTGCGCTATGTTTTTGCTCTCTCTGTGATTTCCACAATGTGATCAGCTCAATTAAGAATTATCCATTACCAGTTTAGATCCCTGCTGGTGGTGTCCAGGTAGGCCTTTGAGCAGACAGCATTACAGCTTTCTGTCTGCCAGAGTCTGAGCATATTGCCTCTGGAAATTTTAATCAGCAACTCATCTCTGCCCATGCAGTGAAAGTACTGCAAATGTGGCAGCAAGATGACATTTAGCATGGCCACTCGGCAAATCATTAATTCAGTTCTGAATGTAAACTTTCTGATTTAGCTGCTTGGAAAAGTAACTTTGTCTTTTTATATTCTCGCATAGCATTTAATATCCTTAGTAAAAGCTAAAATAATTGCAAATCTGGGTGTAAAATGCAAGCTTAATCTACTTTTACTTTCCCTAGTAAAAACTGAAATAATTGTATATTCACAGTATGTGTAAAATTCAAGCTACATTTATGCTTACGAGCAGCTTAATTCACAAAAAATATTGATTTCAACATACTGCTCATATTTTGGAAAAAAAACTTGCCTCTGTTTTCAAAGAAGTCATTTGTGAAGATGAGATGAAAATGCAGAACTGTTCTTCATTTGCACATACTGTAGATATGCACAAATGTCTCAGTCCACGGAGATAAAACAATTCATTCCCTTTTATACGTTTTTATTACCATTATCTTATCTAATACATCATGTCATCTGACTCTTAATATGCAGAATTCTATCATCTCAGCCAATTGACTACAGCCACCAGGAGCTTCGTAAACATGTTGATTCTTCCATTATAATAAATATCACTTCATTATTAGGGGTGTCTTATGGGTTTTCCCATTGTTCTTATCACCACTTCATAATGGGGGTGTTTGGGCTTTCTCATTAGTTTGTTCTGGCTTTTTAAAGCGGTGTTTATTACTCATTTACTTCATTTTAATATTAGTAATTACCTTGATGGTTCCTCTTAAGATGAGGCAACTCTCACGTGCTCAAGCTATGTTTAGTTAACCTTTAGTTACCATCAGTCCATTTCCTTATGCTTTTAATAATCCATTGACACAGCTTAATTTCAGTATATGCTTGTATTAAATTGTATTAATTACCACACAGGTTGGAAAATGGATGGATTAAAATTCTATACTCATATCAGTGGTCATCTGGGAAACAGGAGAGGCAGAACCTCTATGTTTTTCCCAGTTGATTCTGGGGTTCATCAGGGATGTATTCTTGTACCTACTCTGTTCAATGCTTGCATAGATTGGGTGTTGGGCACGGTCGTGGGATTCAATGGTTGTGGGGCATCTGTTGGTGAAGAGAGATGTACTGATCTTGAGTTTACTGAAGATGAGGTGATCTTCAAGGAGTCAATGGAGGCTCTGATTGGGGCTTTTGAGAGACTGAATGAAGAATCTGACTGCGCTTGCGAATGTCAGTTTGTATCGGTTTGTGGAGAGAGCGTCAATCTTGTCAAGAGGTTTACTTAATTCAGGAGCAACATTCATGTCACTGCTTACTCTTCCTATGAAGTCAGTAGATGGATTTGGAGAGCATGGGGGTCATGAGATTGCTGGAAAAGGTGTGTGGCGTTCTTGATACTGTATCTATGCAAAAGGGCGAAGGTCCAAGTCTTTAGAGTCCTGATGCCTCCTGTCTTGTTATATGGTCGCGAGACATGGACGCTATCCAGTGACCTGAGATGAAGACTGGACTCCTTCGGTACTGTGTCACTCCGGAAAATCCTTGAGTACTGTTGGTTTGACTTTGTGTTGCTCATGGAGTCCCGAAAGAGGCACATTACCTGAATTGTGAGGAAGCGTCATTTACGGCACTATGGCCACGTGGTATGATTCCCTGAGGGTGATCCGGCTCGCAGGATCCTCATTGTTGGGGACCCGAGCAGCTGGACCAGGCCAATGGGACGTCCACATAACACCTGGATGCGGCAGACAGATGATCGTTTCTGGAGGGTGGTATGGTGTAGTAATATTTCGTCGTGTGGTGGGTAGGGCAATGCTTCTCAACCTGACTTGCCCTGAACTTGTGTTTATGCCTTCTTTGCATTTATGCAATAAACAAACTTATTTATGTTTATTTTGTAATATATGTATGTGCATATTGAATAGTGATTTTGTGTTTAAAATTTTTAATTGAATGTTATTCATGTTTCAAATATATCAATATTTGGAGATATGTGAAGCACAATACGCTACCCAATAGAAACTGTATTTGAATTATTAGATGAAACTAATAAATAAGACAAATGTAACAACTGAAAGGTTGGTAAACTGAACATTTGAAATAGGAGCTCCATTAACATATTGGTGTTAAAGAGCGAAATACTAGCAGGGGACCTACTGTACTTCTAAAGCTTTGACTGATTGGTTGTCAGTGGCATAAATGATACCTGGTTGCCTTCACCCTGGGTATATGCCATACACAAAAAGACAAGCCATCCCCCAACCCCACCCAACCCACTGGTTACACGAAAGCAGTTCAACTGGCCACTGAGCACAGTGTCAAGAAAAAGACTCAGCGAATAAAAAATTGTCAAGTGTCACCATTATACATGAATTCAAGATAGGCGTGTTTTATTATATCAAGCCTGATGGAGCCTGCCACATGCACTGCTCAGTGCATTGTGACAAGACTGACTAAAATGACAAAGCAACACCCATACATAAAGTAGGTTAATTTACATAACACTGTCAAAAAGCATTTGGCCTCCACCAATCGAAATGCAGAATATTGGAGTATCTTTAACACTAGAATTACCAGAGCCTACGGAAAAATCCGTCCCACATTAAATCGCTTCTTAAAACCGTTTTCACCTCTCCGCCAGCGTCTTTTGTTAATCTAGATGTGGTGATAAAAGAAAAGCTGCAAGTAGCCGGCTATTCCATCCCCCCACCGAATTAGAACGTGCACAAACTTCTCCCAGCTCATGCCTTGATCGATTTTCTGGGAGTGGAGTGGAGTTTTAGAGTGGAAATAATAGATTGTTGTTTAGAACACACGCATTTCATATCTGTCCCGTGATTATAAAATCATCGCACAAATGCAATATTGTGTGTGAGTGTGTTAACCCTGTGATGAACTGGTGCCCTGTCCAAGGGTTGTTCCTGCCTGTGTTCATCGCTTGGTGGAAGAGACACCAGGGTGCCTGGCAACCCTACCTGGGATAAGCAGGTGTAGAAAATGATGGATGGACTAGTAGGGTATGGACTTTTTTCAGGTCCATGACCAAATTTTGCCTCTCTATCTGTTTGCCCACATTCAACCAGTGCGTTGTCCTGATGTGCAAATCCCAAATGGACAATTGTTGGCTGCAAATGTAGGTCCAACATGTTTGCCCACACTGGGTCTACACTGATGCAAATGTCAGTTTGTTTGCTGGGTCATTATAGAAAAATTCTGAAGCAATCTTTTACACCCTTAGGTTTGTCTTCCACTACTGATTTTGAAATGATGGGTGGCACATTAACTGTCTGAATGCTAGTTGTGTAACACTACAGCACAGAGCACTCCTGTAAATCATCTCCAAATACTGTGACTCTTCTACTTCTGGACTTTTTTCCTCTACCCCTAACCAGTTAGACTTTGCCTGAGGCCCTAACCCTACTCTAAATAAGCCCTCGGCTCAAGCTACCTTTGACGTCTATCTAACTGTCTCATCTGCCTAATCTGTGGGATCCTTATGAAGCACAGAGAAGCCATATTACTGTGACTCCAGGTAGTACCACTCCCTAGCAGCTCCTGGAGTCCTTGTTTCACTGAGGCTTAAATTGTCTTATGTCCTGCTAAATAGGCAACCCTGTTTCCTCCTCTGAGTGCTCTCTCTATGCCAAAAAGTCTTTATATATCTTCCATGCCTTCCAATGCTTCTTTCTCTATCTGGTACCTTCAGGGTTGATTACTCTCTAGCGTACTGGAGAAGCTATGATGATTCCTTCAGGTTATCCTCCTCTCCCTCTCTTTTTCTCTCTCTTCTTCCTGCTGTGAAAAAAAACACAACAAAAACCTTAAGAGTTGGGAATTCTCTGTTTAATGATGTTAGCCTTCTGAATGTAGTTTTTGAGTTATGTGAGATGAACTCCTCACTATTGCTGCTGGTCTTCTGATGTGTTCTTCCAGTACTGATCTTCTTTTACATCCTCTGTAGTGGGTGGGGAGCAGCAGAGAGGAAATCACATCGGTCCGCCTTGGACAGGACTTCCTCCTTTCTGTCAATGGAAATAGAAATTTTTATTAAACTCAGTTAACAGCCTTCCTTTGAGGTTTCCAAACTTCTCTAGCAACTGGAAAGATTTGAGTATTGATTTAATTGTGTTGCCCTCCCAGCCTTATAAGCATGTAACAGAAGTAGAACCAGAAGTGTCTTTTAAGTAGTTGAGAGGCAGTGGAGTGAAACTGACATAATAATATATTTTAGACTCTGAGAAAGTCATAATATTCTTCTTCTTCTTCTTCTTTTGGCTGCTCCCGTTAGGGGTTGCCACAGCAGATCATCTTGTTCCATATCTTCCTATCCTTTGTATCTTGCTCTGTCACACCCATCACCTGCATGTCCTCTCTCAACACATCCATAAACGTCTCTTAGGCCTTCCTCTTTTCATCTAACCTGGCAGCTCCATCCTTAGGTCAAAAGGACATTGGGCAACAGTGTGGGGCACAGAGTCATACACAGGCAATTCAGTCTGGGTGAGATAAAATGGCGGACTTGGTTTTCATTAACCTGCAAT